>NC_041381.1:6411745-6442622 GCF_002162155.2 Triticum dicoccoides
TGGGCCCTGGGTCTACTGTCAGCGTTCTGGGAACGAGGGTACCCAGACTTGCCTGCCTGCGGCCCACAGAGTGGCTCAAGGAGGGGCCCAGTACGGCCCAACTTCATCAACTCAAGCTCAAGACCCTCGCGATGGGCCAAGCCTCGCGGGGCGGACAACAAGCAGCTTCCTAAGGCACAACCTCGTCAGAGAGGCTCACGAGGGGCGGAGAGATCAAGGCAGGGGTACCTCGTGAGGTGGCCGTGATGCAAGCCATGACGACCGAAGCCAGGCGGGCGTCGGCCTGCGCGGTGTCCTTGTTTCCTCTTTGGTGCAAAGGGGGCAAGCGCAGGCCAAGGTATCAGGCAAAGGCTACCATTTTGGTGCAACAAGACCAAGACCAGCAGAACGGCAGGATGAAGGTCACTGTGGATCCCAAAACGGCGTCATCATCAGAGTCTTTGGCAAGCGAGGACCAACTTTAGTCAGGATAAGTGTACTGGATGTTCCCCTTCAAAATGGCCAATTGTTGGCACCCTTCCCGCTCAATATTTGGGAAGAGGACTAGGGCATCGCTTTATAAATAGGGCTAGCCACCACAGTAGAAAGGGATCCGGATCCAATCCTTCCCAAGAAACAACACCACCACAAGAACATCCCTCGCGAGGCTGTTCTACCCTTGTATTGTTCATCATCAGCCCCAGAGGCAATCCACCACACACACGCTGGAGTAGGGTATTACACCACAATGATGGCCTGAACCAGTATAAACCTTGTGTCTCTTGTGTTGTTCATCTTCGCTAGCCTAGATCCTTTGTGAGGCGACGAAACGTGAGTTGGTAGAGGAGCGATCTTCGCGCGAATCCCAGAGTTCGAACCTTAAGGGTCTGCCGAAACTCGAAATCCGACACCAGCGCATCTCCCTCGCTGCAGCCTGCGTGCAAGGCTCGGTCTGCGGCGTGCCAGGTGCCGATGCGGCCGGCGTGTCGGCGGAGTTCAGCAGCGACCGCAATGATGATGTAGAGGGTGAGCCCGGTGTATTTCTCGGTGCGGACACTGATGAGCCGCCGGTGTCCAGCTCCTGCACGCCAGGCTTGACGGTGTAGCCAACAGAGAATGTTTCCGGCGAGGGCGCGGTGACCATGCCCTGGCTGTCCCAACTCCACGGCATGTTTTCCTCAAACGAAACATCACGAGTTACATGTACCTTTTTGCTGGCCAGATCATACAGACTGTAGCACTTGGATCCTTCCTCGTATTCAATGAAAATCATCATGGTTGAGCGATGAGAGAGCTTGGTGATTCCGGGGCCAAGCTTCTTGACGTGTGCCACGCACCCGAACGTGTGCAAATGCTGCACACTCGGCTTGCGACTGTGCCACGCCTCATACGGTGTCACTCCGTCCAGGCTGCGCGTGGGCGCCCTATTAAGGAGGTACACCGCCGTCTTCACCACTTCCGCCCAGAAGAACGACGGCACCGCCATGCTCTTGAGGAGACATCGCGCCATCTGGACGACGGTTTGGTTTCGGCGCTCCACCACTCCGTTTTGCTAAGGAGAGTAGGGTGCAGTTGTGTAGTGCTTGATGCCTAGTCCATCATAGTACTCCTTGAACTCCAATGAGTTAAATTCGCCGCCTCGGTCAGACCGAAACGCGCGAAGCTTGCACCTTCCTTCAGACTCGGCCATGGCCTGAACTTTCTTGAACCACTGATGAGCCTCATCCTTCGATTTGAGCAGCTCCAACCACATGTAGCGACTGTAATCATCCACTATAAGCAAGAAATATCTGCTGCCTCCAGGTGTGGTGGGTGTGATAGGCCCACACAAATCTGCATGCACCAATTCAAGCCCCTTCTCAGCTCTGTATGCAGCAACTTGAGGAAAAGGTGCCCGGTGATGCTTGCCCAATGCACAGCCATCACACTACTCCTGGACGCCGTCAATGACCGGCATCCCACGAACCATTTGCTCACAGGGCTCTAAAGTGCAAATGTCCCATCCTCGCATGCCAGCGCCAAGTGACATCTTCAGACTTGGTGAGAAAACAAGTTGGTGCATCAATAGAGTGCACTCCCGTGTACAGCCTGTTTGCGGTGCGTTTGACTCGAGCTAGCAAGCGTCGGCCTGGGTCGTGGATGTGGATGGCAAGCGTCGGCCTGTCCTATCTTCAATCCCGAACTTACAACCACCTTCCTCGAGCTGTCCCACTGATATAATGTTGCTGTGGAGGCTGGGGATGAAGTAAACTTCAGAGAGTGCACGTTGATCGCCGTTCTGACAACGGAACACGATGGCGCCCCGGCCCTTGATGGCCACCAGTGAGCCGTCGCCGAACTTCACCGTGCCGCGTACACCCTCGTCCAGCGTGGCAAACATGTTTCTCTCCCCTGTCATATGACAATAGGCACCAGTGTCATAGTACCACAAACCATCAGGCGAGGGAACGGGGATCACTTTCTCTTCATTCAAGAAGACAGCCTGCGGTGCAACAATCTGTGGTGGACTAACCTCCGTGACCACTGCCATGTACAACCCTTGATCATGCTCGTCATTACCATCACGGACAAGGTTAGCCTGCTCTTTATTTCCTTGTTCCTTTTGCTTCTCTAGCCATGTCCAGCAATCCTTTTTCCAGTGTCCGATTTTGCCGCAATGGTGGCATTTGCCTTTCTTTTTCCCACTGGATCCACCTGATCCGCCCGTGCCGCCGTTGTTCAATGCAGATTTGCCACCGCTCTGTGGCTTAGGCTTTCCCGGCGACTTGCTTTTGCCACCGTCGCCGTGCGACGATCTGCCACCGGCGAACCGACGCTCATGAGCAGCCCACTCCTCCGCGGTGTACATGAGCTGGCCGGTGGACTGCTTGGCGTCGTCGAGGTCATAGTGATCCTCGCATGCCGAGAGACGTCCAGTGAGCTCCTCGATCGACATCGTCTTGAGATCGATGAGTGATTCTATTGCCATCGCCATCTGCCGGTACTTGCACGGCACGACTCGAAGAAACATCTAGACAGCCTTGTGCTCGGTCACAGGATCGCCATACAACTCGAGGTCGGCGACGAGACTGGAGAGCCGCAGCGCGAAGTCTTTGATGGACTCGCCGTCCTTGAACCGGAGCTCCTCGAACTCGCGGTGGCGCACTTGCGCCTTGGCCTCGCGAGCGCGCTCACTCCCCATGCAAAGTGTCTTGATGGTCTCCCTTGCCGTGTCCGTCGTGGACAGCACACGCAGCATCTCCGGCGGAACGCCGGCGAGGATGATTTGCAGCGCGCGCCGGTCGTCGCACTCGTCGGACCAGACGCGGGCGACCTGCAGCTTGACCTGCATCACGAGCGCCCACTCCATATAGTTCGTGCGCATGAGCATCATGGACGCCCCCGACTCCTCTCGCACAACGCGCTCGACGATGTGGATTTCCCCGCTGCCGCCGCCTGTGAGACGCACGATGGGCGCCCCGGACGATAGCGACTTCGCCGCGGCCTTCTTCTTCTCCTTCTCGGACTCGCTGTCAGACATGGCCGCCACAGATCAGACACCGCCGGCCACCGGAGCAGGGAGCGAACACCACAGCTCTGATGCCAATTGTCGTTGCCGGACCAGCGAGATAGGGAGAGAGCGGACGAGAGGAAGACGAACGAGAAGTCTACGAGAGAGTTTTGTGCTGCCTAGTTGTCGCACTGTTTTCCCTTTTTCTCTTCCGTTTTATCTGAATACAAAACAAGGTACGCTACCCTCCGGGTCTGGCCGCCGCGATCACGTCCATAGCTAGAGCCCAACGACCAGGAGGAGTAACAGAAAAGGAAACGGGAGTGCGCTCTAGGCGGGACTCCACGATCTACGTGCATGCATGGGTCACACCGACCCTGCTGCCAATTATTCAAAACGGAAAAGAAAAACTTCCTAATCTAGCTGCGTGGACTTGAGCTTATCTGGGCTAACATTTCTCCCTCCTAAGCTCAACGTCCGCCAGCTACTTCCCTGATGCCAAGTCTCTGGCGCAGCTCAATGAACCGCACACGCCCCAGTGCTTTGGTTAGTGCATCAGCAAGCTGATCGTGAGTGCTAACATGGTCAATGCCCACCTGTCCGGTCTTCACACAATCACGAATAAAGTGAAACTTAATGTCAATGTGCTTACTTCGGTCGTGATGAACTGGATTCTTTGCCAAAGCAATGGCTGACTTGTTGTTGGCTAGGAGTTTGAATGTGCTGGCCTCTTCCCCTCTCATTTCTGCAAGAAGACGGCTCATCCAGAGGCCTTGACAGGTGGTCGCTGCTGCTGCTACATATTCAGCCTCGCAAGAACTAACCGCAACGATTTTCTGCTTCTGGGAGTGCCATGAGACAGGGTTCTCACCGAGGAAGAAGACCTGCCAAGAGGTGCTCTTGCGGTCTCCGACATCTCCAGCGTGATCACTATCGCTATATCCAAGTATTGCAGCCTTCCCAGTACCACGTCGGTAGCAGCAACCATATTTCAGAGTGCTCTTTACATATTGAAGGATTTGCTTGACAGCCGTCCAATGGGTAGTCGTCGGCTTCTCCATGAATCTGCTCACTATCCCAACTGCATGTGCTATGTCCGGCCTTGTGTGTACCAAGTATCTCAAGCCGCCAATAACACTACGATATAGCAAGGGATCAACGGACTTTGCCTCATCATCTTTCCTGAGCTTGAGCCGGCACTCCATGGGAGTTTGGCAGCCGTTGCACCCGGTCATCCCGGCCACTTGCAGCACCTTCTCTGCATAACTCTTTTGACAGAGTATAATTGAATCTTTAGATTGGATTACCTCAATGCCCAAGTAGTAACTTAGAAGGCCAAGATCACTCATTTGGAAGAGCTCTTGCATCTGACCCTTGAACTTGATGATGGATGCTTGATCAGTGCCCGTGATGATGAGGTCGTCGACGTACACACCCACTAGAAGGAACGAGTGAGCATTGCCGTGGAGGTACACGGCGTGCTCCAGTGGACTGCGAGTGAACCCCAGCATGCTCATGGTCTCGTCTAGCTTCGCATACCAGGCCCTTGGAGCTTGCCGCAGCCCGTAGAATGCCTTCTGAAGTCGCAGGGTCTGCTACTCCTTGCCGGCGGCGACGTACCCCGGTGGCTGCGCCACATACACTTTGTTGGAAATATTCCCTAGAGGCAATAATAAAAGAGTTATTATTATATTTCCTTATTCATGATAATTGTCTTTTATTCATGCTATAACTGTATTATCCAGAAATCGTAATACACGTGTGAATACATAGACCATAACATGTCCCTAGTGATCCTCTAGTTGACTAGCTCGTTGGTCAACGAATAGTCATGGTTTCCTGACTATGGACATTAGATGTCATTGACAACGGGATCACATCATTTGGAGAATGATATGATGGACAAGACCCAATCCTAAGCATAGCACAAGATCGTGTAGTTCGTTTTGCTAGAGCTTTTTCAATGTCAAGTATCTCTTCCTTAGACCATGAGATCGTGTAACTCCCGGATACCGTAAGAGTGCTTTGGGTGTACCAAACGTCACAATGTAACTGGGTGACTATAAAGGTGCACTACAGGTATCTCCGAAAGTGTCTGTTGGGTTGACACGGATCGAGACTGGGATTTGTCACTCCGTATGACGGAGAGGTATCTCTGGGCTCGTAGATATGGGTATGTCTACTTGATGAAACACAAGTCTAAGACCTTTGAAAAGTTCAAGGAATTTCAGAATGAAGTAGAGAATCAACGTGACCGAAAGATAAAATTCTTACGATCGGATCGTGGAGGAGAATATTTAAGTCACGAGTTTGGTACACACTTAAGAAAATGTGGAATCATTTCACAACTAACGCCGCCTGGAACACCTCAGCGTAACGGTGTGTCCGAACGTCGTAATCGCACTCTACTGGATATGGTGCGATCTATGATGTCTCTTACCGATTTACCGCTATCATTTTGGGGATACGCTCTAGAGACAGCTACATTCACTTTAAATAGGGCACCGTCTAAATCCGTTGAGACGACACCTTATGAATTATGGTTTGGGAAGAAACCTAAGCTGTCATTTCTAAAAGTTTGGGGATGCGATGCTTATGTCAAGAAACTTCAACCTGAAAAGCTCGAACCCAAGTCGAAAAAATGCGTCTTCATAGGATACCCTAAAGAAACCATTGGGTATACCTTCTACTTAAGATCCGAGGGCAAGATCTTTGTTGCCAAGAACGGATCCTTTCTGGAAAAAGATTTTCTCTCGAAAGAAGTAAGTGGGAGGAAAGTAGAACTCGATGAAGTACTACCTCTTGAACGGGATAGTAGTACAGCTCAGGAAAATGTTCCTGTGATGCCTACACCAACTGAAGAGGAAAATAATGATGATGATCAAGGTACTTCAGATCACGTTGCTACTGAACTTCGTAGGTCCACAAGGACACGTTCCGCACCAGAGTGGTACGGCAACCCTGTCCTGGAAATCATGTTGTTGGACAACGGTGAACCTTCGAACTATGAAGAAGCAATGGCGGGCCCAGATTCCAACAAATGGCTAGAAGCCATGAAATCCGAGATAGAATCCATGTATGAAAACAAAGTATGGACTTTGACTGACTTACCCGATGATCCGCGAGCGATAGAAAACAAATGGATCTTTAAGAAGAAGACGGACGCGGATGGAAATGTCACCATCTATAAAGCTCGACTTGTCGCTAAGGGTTATCGGCAAGTTCAAGGGATTGACTACGATGAGACTTTCTCTCCCGTAGCGAAGCTTAAGTCCGTCCAAATCATGTTAGCAATTGCCGCATACTATGATTATGAGATATGGCAGATGGACGTCAAAACGGCATTCCTTAACGGGCATCTTAAGGAAGAACTGTATATGATGCAGCCGGAGGGTTTTGTCGATCCTAACAATGCTAACAAAGTATGCAAGCTCCAGCGATCCATTTATGGGCTGGTGCAAGCATCTCGGAGTTGGAACATTCGCTTTGATGAGATGATCAAAGCGTTTGGGTTTATGCAGACTTATGGAGAAGCCTGTGTTTACAAGAAAGTGAGTGGGAGCTCTGTAGCATTTCTCCTATTATATGTAGATGACATACTTTTGATGGGAAATGATATAGAACTTTTGGACAACATTAAGGCCTACTTGAATAAGTGTTTTTCAATGAAGGACCTTGGAGAAGCTGCTTATATATTAGGCATCAAGATCTATAGAGATAGATCGAGATGCCTCATAGGTCTTTCACAAAGCACATACCTTGATAAGATTTTGAAGAAGTTCAAAATGGATCAGTCCAAGAAGGGGTTCTTGCCTATATTGCAAGGTGTGAGATTGAGCTCGGCTCAATGCCCGACCACGGCAAAAGATAAAGAAGAGATGAGTGTCATCCCCTATGCTTCAGCCATAGGATCTATTATGTATGCCATGCTGTGTACAGACCTGATGTAAACCTTGCCGTAAGTTTGGTAGGAAGGTACCAAAGTAATCACGGCAAGGAACACTGGACAGCGGTCAAGAATATCCTGAAGTACCTGAAAAGGACTAAGGACATGTTTCTCGTTTATGGAGGTGACGAAGAGCTCATCGTAAAGGGTTACGTCGACGCTAGCTTCGACACAGATCTGGATGACTCTAAGTCACAAACCGGATACGTGTATATGTTGAATGGTGGAGCAGTAAGCTGGTGCAGCTGCAAGCAGAGCGTTGTGGCGGGATCTACATGTGAAGCGGAGTACATGGCAGCCTCGGAGGCAGCGCATGAAGCAATATGGGTGAAGGAGTTCATCACCGACCTAGGAGTCATACCCAATGCGTCGGGGCCGATCAAACTCTTCTGTGACAACACTGGAGCTATTGCCCTTGCCATGGAGCCCAGGTTTCACAAGAAGACCAGGCACATCAAGCGTCACTTCAACTCCATCCGTGAAAATGTTCAAGATGGAGACATAGAAATTTGCAAAGTACATACGGATCTGAATGTCGCAGATCCGTTGACTAAAGCTCTCTCGCGAGCAAAACATGATCAACACCAGAACTCTATGGGTGTTCGATTCATCACAATGTAACTAGATTATTGACTCTAGTGCAAGTGGGAGACTGTTGGAAATATGCCCTAGAGACAATAATAAAAGAGTTATTATTATATTTCCTTATTCATGATAATTGTCTTTTATTCATGCTATAACTGTATTATCCGGAAATCGTAATACACGTGTGAATACATAGACCATAACATGTCCCTAGTGAGCCTCTAGTTGACTAGCTCGTTGGTCAACGGATAGTCATGGTTTCCTGACTATGGACATTAGATGTCATTGACAACGGGATCACATCATTAGGAGAATGATGTGATGGACAAGACCCAATCCTAAGCATAGCACAAGATCGTGTAGTTCGTTTTGCTAGAGCTTTTTCAATGTCAAGTATCTCTTCCTTAGACCATGAGATCGTGTAACTCCCGGATACCGTAAGAGTGCTTTGGGTGTACCAAACGTCACAACGTAACTGGGTGACTATAAAGGTTCACTACAGGCATCTCTGAAAGTGTCTGTTGGGTTGACACGGATCGAGACTGGGATTTGTCACTCCGTATGACGGAGAGGTATCTCTGGGCCCACTCGGTAATGCATCATCATAATGAGCTCAAAGTGACCAAGTGTTTGGTCACGGGATCATGCATTATGGTACGAGTAAAGTGACTTGCAGGTAACGGGACTAACGAGGTATTGGGATACCGACAATCGAGTCTCGGGCAAGTAACGTACCGATTGACAAAGGGAATTGTATACGGGGTTGTTCGAATCCTCGACATCGTGGTTCATCCGATGAGATCATCGAGGAGCATGTGGGAACCAATATGGGTATCCCGATCCCGCTGTTGGTTATTGCCCGAGAGCCATCTCGGTCATGTCTACGTGTCTCCCGAACCCGTAGGGTCTACACACTTAAGGTTCGGTGACGCTAGGGTTGTATGAATATGAATATGCAGCATACCGAATGTTGTTCGGAGTCCCGGATGAGATCCCGGACGTCACGAGGAGTTCCGGAGTGGTCCGGAGGTAAAGAAAACTATATAGGAAGTGGTATTTCGGCCATCGAGAAAGTTCCGGGGTCACCCGGTATTGTACCGGGACCACCGGAAGGGTCCTGGGAGTCCACCGGGTGGGGCCACCCATCCCGGAGGGCCCCAAGGGCCGAAGTGGGAAGGGGAGCCAGCCCATAGTGGGCTGGTGCGCCCCCTTAGGCCCACCCCCTGCGCCTAGGGTTGAAACCCTAGGGTGGGGGCGCCCCACTTGCCTTGGGGGCACTGCACCCCCCTTGGCCGCCGCCCCCTTGGGAGATTGGATCTCCCAGGGCCGGCGCCCCCCCTTGGGGTCCTATATAAAGGGAGGGGGGATGGGGGCAGCCGCACCCTGAAGTTCTGGCGCCCCCTCCCCCTGCTACACCTCTTCCTCCTCCGTCACGCGCTTGGCGAAGCCCTGCCGGAGTGCTGCAGTTCCACCACCACCACGCCGTTGTGCTGCTGCTGGAGCTTTCATCATCAACCTCTCCTTCCCCCTTGCTGGATCAAGACAGAGGAGACGTTACGCTGACAGTATGTGTGTTGAATGCGGAGGTGCCGTCCGTTCGGCGCTAGGATCTCCGGTGATAGGATCACGACGAGAATGACTACTTCAACCCCGTTCTTCTGAACGCTTCCACGCGATCTACAAAGTGGTATGTAGATGCAATCTCTCTCCCATGACTCGTTGCTTAGATGAACTCATAGATGGATCTTGGTGAAACCGTAGGAAAATTTTTAATTTTCTGCAACGTTCCCCAACACACTTCGTCCGCGAGGTCACCATTGAGAAAAGCGGATTTTACATCCATGTGGTGCACCTCCCAGCCGGACAGTCTCCATGCGTGCCACCGGCGCGAAAACTTCCTCAAAGTCCACCCCTTCTCGCTGCACATAGCCTTTCGCCACTAGGCGTGCCTTGTACTTGACGATCTTGCCGTCTGGGTTGCGCTTGACGCGGTACACCCACTTGAAACCGATGGCAAGTGGGCGAGTTCCCAGGTGTTATTCTCACCAATGGACGCCATCTCACTGTCCATCACCGCCTTCCAGGCACCGTCATTTAGCGCCTCAGTGATGTCGCGCAGCTCCTCCGCTGTGAGGAGGCAGAGCTCGAGCTCTTCTCGGATGGCCTCATCTTCAGTCTCGTCAAAGATGCACGATAGGCGCCAGTACCGTATAGGTTCGAAGTCAACATCGCGCCCAACACCATGCATGGGCGGCGTGGCCCAGCTGTCGGCGTTCTGGGAACGGGGCTACCCAGACTTGCCTGCCTGCGGCCTATAGCGTGGCTCAAGGAGTGGCCCAGTACGACCCAACTTCATCAACTCAAGCTCAAGACCCTCGCAAGGGGCCAAGCCTCGCGGGGCGGACAACAGGAAGCTTCCTCAGGCACAGACTCGTCAGGGAGGCTCACAAGGAGGCGGAGAGATCAAGGAGGGGGTACCTCGTGAGGTGTCCGTGACGCAAGCCATGACGCCCGAAGCCAGGCGGGCGCCGGCCTGCGCAGTGTCCTTGTTTCCTCTTTGGTGCAAAGGGGGCAAGCGCAGGCCAAGGTATCAGGCAAATGCTACCGTTTCGGTGCAACAAGACCAAGACCAGCAGAATGGCATGACGGAGGTCACCGTGGAGCCCAAGACGGCGTCATCGTCAGAGTCTTTGGCAGGGGAGGACCAACTTTAGTCAGGATAAGTGTACTAGATGTTCCCCTTCAAAATGGCCAATTGTTGGCGCCCTTCCCGCTCAATATTTGGGAAGAGGACCAGGGCCTTGCTCTATAAATAGGGCTAGCCACCACACTAGAAAGGGATCCAGATCCAATCCTTCCCAAGAGACAACACCACCACAAGAACATGCCTCGCGAGGCTGTTCTACCCTTGTATTGTTCATCATCAGCCCCAGAGGCAATCCACCACACACACACTGGAGTAGGGTATTACACCACAATGGTGGCCTGAACTAGTATAAACCTCGTGTCTCTTGTGTTCTTCATCTTCACTAGCCTAGATCCTTTGCGAGGTGACAAAACATGAGTTGGTAGAGGAGCGATCTTCGCGTGCACCCCAGAGTTCAAACCTTAAGGGTCTGCCAGAACCCGAAATCCGACATTTGGCGCGCCAGGTAGGGATGCCCCGTAATCACGTCTTCCGCCGTCTTGCGTTCCGCCGTCCGTCGCATCCATGTCTGACGCTCGCCGAGCCCGTGCCGATCGATGGGCTGCCCTCGCGGCCCATGTCGCCCAGATGGCCCCCGTCTGCGGGCCTCCCCGTCATTCCCCGTCGCCTGCCACCCACGCTGCCACAGGCCTGGCGGGGAATGAGCAGCAGGCGTCGTCTCTGCATACCTCGATGCGGGGGGAATTGGCGCACCGCCACCCCATCACTGACTCCAGCAGGCTCGTCGTCGCACGCCCGTCGCGCCCCTGCGGACGCGCACTCCGTGTTGCTCCTGGTGCGAGAGCTCCTGCACTACCGTCCCATCGACGACCTCTACGACGAGTGGCTCGCTCGCATCACCGAGCTCGTCAGCGCCGCAGGGGGCTCCCCTGCACCATCCCTCTCGCTGCATCGCCCTCCGCCCTGCGCGGGCAATGCAGCTCCGGAGACGCCTCCGCCGCCTCCCCCTGAAGAAGGCGCCCTAGCCCCAAGGCGCGCGGCTCTTGGACGGGACTCGCTGCGTCCAGCTCCCGCGCAACAAGAAAAGAGCTGCCAAGAGATCACTCGCCCTCAGGAAGGTGCTCGCGTGCTCCCTGCACCAGCACGTCATGACCGCGCTCCTACTCCAGCGCGCCAAGACCCCGTGCTGCCCCTGGCGGCAGCGCGCGGAGACCTCCAAGATCAAGCCCTTCGTCACCCAAGGCCCCCTGTGGCCACTGGAGGCTGTCGTGCCTTCGCCGCCGAGCTGTGCAGCATGGCCTGGCCGGGCAAGTTCAAGCCCGATATGCCTCCTCGCTACGACGGCACTGCTGACCCCGCGGAGTTCCTCCAGCTCTACGAGTTGGGCATCGAGGCGGCCAATGGGGATGAAAAGGTCATGGCGAACTGGTTTCCCATGGCGCTCAAGGATGGCGCCCGTACATGGCTCCTCAACCTGCCTCCCAGCACGATCTCCTCTTGGGACGAGATGCGCACTCGCTTCATCACCAACTTCCAGGGCACTCATGACCGCCCCCCGGCCATGAGTGACCTGCGCTGCATCAAGCAACAGCCAGGAGAGACCCTGCAAAAGTACATCCAACGCTTCAACAACGCCCGCCTCAAGATCCCCAGGGTGACTGAGGAGGCCATCATTTCAGCCTTCTCCGATGGCGTTCCAGACATCAAGATGAAGGAAGAGCTGGCAATCCATGAGGACCTGTGCACCTCTCTGGAGCTGTTCAACTTGGCAACCAAGTGCGCCAGGGCCGAGGAAGGACGCCTCTTCCTCCTCGAGCTTCCAGCTGCTGATCCAGAGGAGAAGAAGCCCAAGACCAAGGATGTGAAGCACAAGGGAGCAGTTGTTTGTCACAGCCGAGCCAGATACCAAGTGAGGAAGAGATCAGCCGGAGTCGTCCAAGGGCAGCCGGTACTGCGTGTACCACGACCTCCACACTCACAACACCAATGAATGTCAAGAGCTCAGGGCCGTGCGAGAAGGACGAGGCGGCTGACGCCCCGAGCGCAACGATCGGGGCTATGGCCGCGGAGGAGGAAGAGGTGGAGGACGATGGGAAGACCGTGGCCCTCGCCAAGGGTGGCGTGACCGGCCTCGTGAGGATCGCTGGCAGGACCAGCCTCACGAGGGGGTATGGAGGGACCAGCCTCGTGAGGATTGCCCACAAGGCAACGCAGGCCTCCCTCCTCTGCCACCACCGCCAAGGAGGAATGAAGACCATCATCAGACAAGGGGGTTGGGGGCTTCCAGGAGCCGCGAGCTATCGCTTGCATCTTGGGTGGAGCTCAGGCCCCAGCTTCTCAGCGTATCCTCAAGCAGTTTACTCACGAGGTGAATGCAGTCCTCCCGAAGCTTGAGGCCTCACGCCCTCTCCGGTGGTCCACATGCGCCATCGCATTTAGCACGGCGGATCAGCTTAAGTGCGCAGCCACAGCCGGGGTCCTCCCAATGCTCTGTTCCCCAGTCATCAGCAATGTGCAGGTCACCAGGACCCTCATCGATGGTCGAGCAGGACTCAAAGTTCTGTCTGTCGAAACGTTCAACAATCTCCAAGTGCCTTACGATCAACTCCAGCCGACCAAGCTTTTCTCAGGAGTCACTGATGGCTCCACCACCCCGATAGGGCAGGTCCGCCTCCCCGTCACCTTCGGACAGCGCAAGAACTACCGCACGGAGCTCATTGACTTCGACATCGCCCACATTCGCCTACATACAATGCCATCCTTGGGTATCCGACCTTGGCTAAGTTCATGATAGTCACCCACCATGGCTACAATGTCCTCAAGATGCCAGGAAGCGGTGGAGTTATCACAGTCCCCTGCGAGGAGAAGGATGCAGTGTGTTCTCTTGAGCGTGCTTTCTAGGCTGCAACAATCAAAGACCCAGATCACAGGAGCGGGAGTCTCCCCGAGGCAGTCCCTAAGAATAAGAAGGCATCACTAGTCCAAACCATCGGGAGGCAGGCCCCTCCAGTGGCGTTGAGTCAGGATCCGCGCCCGTCGGGCATAGGAAGGCGTGCCTGGTGCCCTCGTCGGGCATGGCTCGGGGGCTCTCTCCTGGAGGGCCACCGACTTTGCCAAGGTCATGAGGGAGGCGCTCGGACACCACTTGGAGGCGTGCTTCAAAGCACGTTTCCCTCAAGAAGGTACGAGGCAAGGAGGGCCAAACCCTCAGGAGTTCACCAGCAAGATCATTCTGGAGCTGCAGGAGTCAAGAGTCATGTGGGCTGCGCGTCTGCATCGATGTTCCAGGGCTCAACCGAGCCGCCTCTCAAGAGCGCCTCTGGCCCTTGCGCGTGGGACGCTGTGAGGGTCCGCCCCATAGCTATGTTCGCATGCCTTTCGGCCTACGGAACATGGCTTCTACTCGTCAACGTCTTCTGAGGAGCATTCTGGAGGCTCAGGAGGCCAGGCACTGCGCGGTCCTGACAGAGATGGAGATGGTCCTCGAGGAGCCGCATGTGCCCCAGGAGCCTCCTGGTCCCGCGAACTCGAGAAGATCGGCTTCTGCAGCGCACGTCATCCACTACTTCATTATTCTACATCTTCGGCGTTATCAGGTGACATCTTCCAAGTTTCATTTTCAGCTGGGATCGCCCCCAGTGCTGCATCATTCCCAGGCCGCGTGGGTCCATCCCTGCGGCGTGTATCTCTTTTGCTCATGTCTTTAGGTTACCTTGTTGGGGGCGCCCATCGGGCTGCATTATCCCCAAGCCGCTCGGGCCTGGCCTAGTGGCGTGTATCGGTCCCGCATCTATCCAGGTCATGCATTTGGCCCGTCATGATTATTACCTGATGCCTTCGACGGTTCCCTTCTTCCCTCATGCTAACCGTTTGCACATTAAAAGGGGGGGTACCTGAGCATCGCGACTCATGGGCTCTTACTGGCTCTCCAGCCCTCACCTCCTGGCCTTGTCCATGGCACCGCGACCTGGCATACCAGCGACAGCTGAGCTCGCTCGAGGGCCAGGACCTGAGGACATAGAGCGTTGGCATCTAATCAATTTTGCAGGAGCACATTACAAAAAAAGGCCCAGAGCCAGGCGCAACCCGTCTTGAGGTAGGGCCCCGTGAGTCCCGCGCTGGCTCATGGGTGCCCAGATACACCTTGTCAAGCCCTACCGTGCCAGCCACGTGTCATGGCGGGGCTGTACACGCCCCGGGGGCTCCTCCCGGAGGGGAGCCCCCTCCCACGTACCAGTGGAAGAACCATGCTCCGCGCTAGCTGAAGACACTACCAAGGAGCGGCTATGCCCGTACACATACGGAAGCACTATGCTCCACGCTGGTGATAAACAACTGAGGGCGGCCCACGGCCGCATCAACCTCAGGGAGCCCAGAGCTCAGTGTCCGGCCCTATCGTAACGCCTCCCCTCGGTAGTGCCACGTGAGGGGGCTAGATACAGGGGCTACGTCCGGGCCACGCCCGGGCGCACGCCACCCAGCCAGGCCCCTCGGGCCTGGTTCGTCACGCGCCCCTCCCCGGGCGGAGCCAAGGTACGAAAGCCGTTTGAGCGTTAAGGGGGACACGTGAGCATCGCAACTCAGGAGCCTAACTGGTCACGTAGCCCCTCACTCCTTGTTCCTATCCTGGTTTCCGGTCGGGGCCAACAGAGGTTGAGGTATGTGTGGGGCTGGGCCCTGTGGACGTAGAACGGCAGATCCACTCCTATGCCTCCCCTCCCTACTTGCTGTTCGCACGTCAAGGAGGACTCCTGAGCATTGCGACTCAGGAGCCTAACTAGTCACGTAGCCCCTCACTCCTTGGTCCCGTCATGGTTTCCGGTTGGGGCTAATGGCGGCTAAGGTATGCGCGGGGCCGGGCCGTGCTGACCTAGAACACAAGCAAATAGGAAGGAAAACACAAATCCTAAGGAATTCAAAAGCAAATATTACAGTCCATAGGTGCTTTCCACAATGCCAAACACAAGTTTAAATGCCTCAACGAGGCATGATGCATGTTGCAAGAACTAAAACAGGACAGAAGCCGCGAAGGGATCACTTTTTGGCGGTGCCATTGCTTGCGGTGGGGTTGCGCTGGGCGGCTCCGCCTCCAGAAGCCCCGGAGCTGGCAGCATCTCGCCTTGGCCTGGTGCTGAAGGCGCGGAACCTTGCCAGCAAGGCTTCTGCTCGACCCTTCACTGCCTCAGCAGCGGCACGGCAAGCTCGCCGCTCACAGGTTCTAGCAGGCTGTCAAGGTCGACATTGGGGTCGCAAAGATAGACGTGGCTGAGGACACGCGTTAGCACCACAGAAGAAAGGACACGTGCCTCAGCCTCAGCCATAGAGCCAAGGCCGTCTGCGACATCTTCAAGTGCGCGGGCCAGGAAGGGAAGCAGCTTGGCGGGGCCATCCTCGGCGCCAGCTAGCGGCTTTTCCAGGCCGCCATCATAAAGTGTCTACAGTGCGGCGTGAGCCCTCTCCTCCAGCTGCGTGAAGGCCACTCGGTCCTCGGCTAGAACCTTTGCCTTGCCGTCCAGCTTGATCCTCTCCGCCTTCAACGCCTGCTCCAGCGTCTCCAACCGGCCATGACGCTCATCAAGCTCGACATCCCGGTCCCTGGCAGCAGCTTCTCGAGTCTTCATCTCCTTCTCCTTCTCCTGGCGGTCACGAACCTCCTTGGCGAGCTCGTCACGCAGGCCTTGCAGCTCGTTCTCCAGCATCTTGCAGCGGCCCCGGACATCCGCAGCGTCACCGAAGGCAGCGTCGCGAGTGGCCTTGGCTTGGAAGGTGGCCTGCTTCTCCTCATCGCAGGCCGTCACGGCCTGGCTCAACGCCGCTCGGACGGAGGCGTTAGAGCGGACCCAGCCAGAGGCCAACTCCAGGCGCCCGACCACCAGGCGGGGATCGGCGCCCTGGAGATCTTCTCGCAGCTAGCCCAGCTCGGCAGTAGCACGATCCAAGATGGTGGAAGGAGTCGGAGAAACGGCAGTCGGTGGAGTAGGAGGAGAAGACGGTAGTGTGATCACAGCATCAGGCATCGGGGCCTTCTGAGCCTCGGTGACCTCAACGACAGCATCAAGCACGGACGCCTCTGGGGTCGCCTGGGCCACGCGGGCTGGATCCACGCCAGTACGTACCTCCTGGCCTCACGAGGATGACCGGGCGGGGGATATGCGAGCCTCGCTGCCTCTTTTTCCCGCAGACGAAGACGTAGCCCTGGTAGGTGAGCCTGCCTCAAGCAGGGCTGCTGAGGCCCCTCTCAACCTTTTCCTTGCAGGCACCGGCCTAGCCAAGGGATGCAGACGTCAAGCCTAAGCAACAGAAGCGGGAAGCAAAACAAAAATCAAGCACTTACTGATCATCGTTCACGGACTCAAGCAACCTCCGGCCGAACTTGAAGCTCGAGAGCCTACTACTGGGGTCAGCCTCGGGAGGCTCGGAAGCAGAGGGCGCGTCAGAAGAGTTGGAGCTGGCTTCAGGCCGCCTTGGAGCCAGAGCAGACCTGCGGGGAACCAGCCCCGTCCTGTCCTTCCTCGGGACCAAGGGCGAGCTCTCCCCGCCTCGCCCGTCGCCAGCCTCGTCATCATCCGGCATAAGGCGGAGGGCGCGGGACCTGCACTGAGGGAAGGACTCCCCCGACTCTCCATCGGTCGCCTCAGAGTCGGACTCTTCTTCCTCCTCCTCTTCTTCCTCCTCCCTGCTGGAGTCGCCGGAAGACACGTTCACCGTCGCCAGCGCCACCGGATCCTCGGAAGCTTCCACAGGCACTAGCCCCTCCCCGTTGAAGGTGGGCATGGAGTTCACCACCTGCTCCCAGTCATCATGAAGGAACAGGGGGACAGGAGCACCCTCCAGTCTCGCCACGTCTCCTCCAACCAAGGAGTGGAGGACCGCGGCCAGATCTTCGTCGGCCAGGTCTGCGGAGCTCAGGCGGAGGGCAACGTCGGCTTCCTCGAGCCTCCACAATGGGAGCGAGTGTTCCCGAAGCGGAGCCACCTGGTGCTCCAGGAACTCCCTCAGGAGCATAGCCCCAGTCAGCTTCGCCGCCACCAGGTTGCCTGGCTTCAGGTCCGCGTTCATCCTCTTCAGCACCACCTTCGCGTGGGGGTCAACAAGTTCCGTGCGAGACCACACGTCGACGGACTTGGGCTGCGCCATGGGCAGTACCAGCCGAGGGTGGATGCGCCCAGCGTCCACCATGACCCACTTGCTCTGAAAGCCCTCGATCCTCTTCCCGGGCTTTGATATGGCATTAAAGTTAGAGTACACGATGAAGCTCGCACATGCGGTGATGTGGGCACCAGAAACCTGGAGGGAAAAGTAATGGCACAGCAGAGCCACTGAAGGCCTCACTCCGACATGAGCCTCGCAATAGTAGGCGAAAATCGCCAGGAGGAGAACGGAGTTGGAGTGGAGGTGCAGAGCTTGCAGGTTGTATTGGCGAAGAACAGCGAGGAAGAACTCAGAAAAGGGAGGCACCAGACCGGCGACAATGGCGCTCACGAAGAGCGGATAGAAGGTTCTACCCTTGTCTTCAGGCAGGGCGGAGCCGACCTTGAGCACAGCTGCCACCTCGTTGCCTTGCGCCACCATCATCTGGCGCGTGAGGGCGAGATTCTTCTCCGACACGTTCGGAGGATCCAGAGCGGGCGAGTACCAGGCACCGGCCGGAGTCTTGCGAGGCGCCATGGCTTGCCGAAGGTGAGGCATTGAGGTAGATCTGGAGGATTTCGGAAGCGAGAAGGAGGAGAGCGAGAAAGGGGATCTGGTGCAATGACTGGTGAAGGCAAAGAAGGTAAGCCTGGCCCGGGACCGCCCTTTTGTCAGACAGACGGTTGCTGAGGCATCGTGGGGAAGCGGAGACACCCACGTCCAATCAACCGCCACGCGGCGCCCAAGGCCGCAGGCAGTTGGGGCCCGCGGCGCTTCGCACTTGCCCCTTCGCTTCTCTGCTAAGCCAAGTCCGGGCGTGCCATGGGCCCTGGGTCTACTGTCAGCGTTCTGGGAACGAGGGTACCCAGACTTGCCTGCCTGCGGCCCACAGAGTGGCTCAAGGAGGGGCCCAGTACGGCCCAACTTCATCAACTCAAGCTCAAGACCCTCGCGATGGGCCAAGCCTCGCGGGGCGGACAACAAGCAGCTTCCTAAGGCACAACCTCGTCAGAGAGGCTCACGAGGGGCGGAGAGATCAAGGCAGGGGTACCTCGTGAGGTGGCCGTGATGCAAGCCATGACGACCGAAGCCAGGCGGGCGTCGGCCTGCGCGGTGTCCTTGTTTCCTCTTTGGTGCAAAGGGGGCAAGCGCAGGCCAAGGTATCAGGCAAAGGCTACCATTTTGGTGCAACAAGACCAAGACCAGCAGAACGGCAGGATGAAGGTCACTGTGGATCCCAAAACGGCGTCATCATCAGAGTCTTTGGCAAGCGAGGACCAACTTTAGTCAGGATAAGTGTACTGGATGTTCCCCTTCAAAATGGCCAATTGTTGGCACCCTTCCCGCTCAATATTTGGGAAGAGGACTAGGGCATCGCTTTATAAATAGGGCTAGCCACCACAGTAGAAAGGGATCCGGATCCAATCCTTCCCAAGAAACAACACCACCACAAGAACATCCCTCGCGAGGCTGTTCTACCCTTGTATTGTTCATCATCAGCCCCAGAGGCAATCCACCACACACACGCTGGAGTAGGGTATTACACCACAATGATGGCCTGAACCAGTATAAACCTTGTGTCTCTTGTGTTGTTCATCTTCGCTAGCCTAGATCCTTTGTGAGGCGACGAAACGTGAGTTGGTAGAGGAGCGATCTTCGCGCGAATCCCAGAGTTCGAACCTTAAGGGTCTGCCGAAACTCGAAATCCGACACCAGCGCATCTCCCTCGCTGCAGCCTGCGTGCAAGGCTCGGTCTGCGGCGTGCCAGGTGCCGATGCGGCCGGCGTGTCGGCGGAGTTCAGCAGCGACCGCAAGGATGATGTAGAGGGTGAGCCCGGTGTATTTCTCGGTGCGGACACTGATGAGCCGCCGGTGTCCAGCTCCTGCACGCCAGGCTTGACGGTGTAGCCAACAGAGAATGTTTCCGGCGAGGGCGCGGTGACCATGCCCTGGCTGTCCCAACTCCACGGCATGTTTTCCTCAAATGAAACATCACGAGTTACATGTACCTTTTTGCTGGCCAGATCATACAGACTGTAGCACTTGGATCCTTCCTCGTATTCAATGAAAATCATCATGGTTGAGCGATGAGAGAGCTTGGTGATTCCAGGGCCAAGCTTCTTGACGTGTGCCACGCACCCGAACGTGTGCAAATGCTGCACACTCGGCTTGCGACTGTGCCACGCCTCATACGGTGTCACTCCGTCCAGGCTGCGCGTGGGCGCCCTATTAAGGAGGTACACCGCCGTCTTCACCACTTCCGCCCAGAAGAACGACGGCACCGCCATGCTCTTGAGGAGACATCGCGCCATCTGGACGACGGTTTGGTTTCGGCGCTCCACCACTCCGTTTTGCTAAGGAGAGTAGGGTGCAGTTGTGTAGTGCTTGATGCCTAGTCCATCATAGTACTCCTTGAACTCCAATGAGTTAAATTCGCCGCCTCGGTCAGACCGAAACGCGCGAAGCTTGCACCTTCCTTCAGACTCGGCCATGGCCTGAACTTTCTTGAACCACTGATGAGCCTCATCCTTCGATTTGAGCAGCTCCAACCACATGTAGCGACTGTAATCATCCACTATAAGCAAGAAATATCTGCTGCCTCCAGGTGTGGTGGGTGTGATCGGCCCACACAAATCTGCATGCACCAATTCAAGCCCCTTCTCAGCTCTGTATGCAGCAACTTGAGGAAAAGGTGCCCGGTGATGCTTGCCCAATGCACAGCCATCACACTACTCCTGGACGCCGTCAATGACCGGCATCCCACGAACCATTTGCTCGCAGGGCTCTGAAGTGCAAATGTCCCATCCTCGCATGCCAGCGCCAAGTGACATCTTCAGACTTGGTGAGAAAACAAGTTGGTGCATCAATAGAGTGCACTCCCGTGTACAGCCTGTTTGCAGTGCGTTTGACTCGAGCTAGCAAGCGTCGGCCTGGGTCGTGGATGTGGATGGCAAGCGTCGGCCTGTCCTATCTTCAATCCCGAACTTACAACCACCTTCCTCGAGCTGTCCCACTGATATAATGTTGCTGTGGAGGCTGGGGATGAAGTAAACTTCAGAGAGTGCACGTTGATCGCCGTTCTGACAATGGAACACGATGGCGCCCCGGCCCTTGATGGCCACCAGTGAGCCGTCGCCGAACTTCACCGTGCCGCGTACACCCTCGTCCAGCATGGCAAACATGTTTCTCTCCCCTGTCATATGACTATAGGCACCAGTGTCATAGTACCACAAACCATCAGGCGAGGGAACGGGGATCACTTTCTCTTCATTCAAGAAGACAGCCTGCGGTGCAACAATCTGTGGTGGACTAACCTCCGTGACCACTGCCATGTACAACCCTTGATCATGCTCGTCATTACCATCACGGACAAGGTTAGCCTGCTCTTTATTTCCTTGTTCCTTTTGCTTCTCTAGCCATGTCCAGCAATCCTTTTTCCAGTGTCCGATTTTGCCGCAATGGTGGCATTTGCCTTTCTTTTTCCCACTGGATCCACCTGATCCGCCCGTGCCGCCGTTGTTCGATGCAGATTTGCCACCGCTCTGTGGCTTAGGCTTTCCCGGCGACTTGCTTTTGCCACCGTCGCCGTGCGACGATCTGCCACCGGCGAACCGACGCTCATGAGCAGCCCACTCCTCCGCGGTGTACATGAGCTGGCCGGTGGACTGCTTGGCGTCGTCGAGGTCATAGTGATCCTCGCATGCCGAGAGACGTCCAGTGAGCTCCTCGATCGACATCGTCTTGAGATCGATGAGTGATTCTATTGCCATCGCCATCTGCCGGTACTTGCACGGCACGACTCGAAGAAACATCTAGACAGCCTTGTGCTCGGTCACAGGATCGCCATACAACTCGAGGTCGGCGACGAGACTGGAGAGCCGCAGCGCGAAGTCTTTGATGGACTCGCCGTCCTTGAACCGGAGCTCCTCGAACTCGCGGTGGCGCACTTGCGCCTTGGCCTCGCGAGCGCGCTCACTCCCCATGCAAAGTGTCTTGATGGTCTCCCTTGCCGTGTCCGTCGTGGACAGCACACGCAGCATCTCCGGCGGAACGCCGGCGAGGATGATTTGCAGCGTGCGCCGGTCGTCGCACTCGTCGGACCAGACGCGGGCGACCTGCAGCTTGACCTGCATCACGAGCGCCCACTCCATATAGTTCGTGCGCATGAGCATCATGGACGCCCCCGACTCCTCTCGCACAACGCGCTCGACGATGTGGATTTCCCCGCTGCCGCCGCCTGTGAGACGCACGATGGGCGCCCCGGACGATAGCGACTTCGCCGCGGCCTTCTTCTTCTCCTTCTCGGACTCGCTGTCAGACATGGCCGCCACAGATCAGACACCGCCGGCCACCGGAGCAGGGAGCGAACACCACAGCTCTGATGCCAATTGTCGTTGCCGGACCAGCGAGATAGGGAGAGATCGGACGAGAGGAAGACGAACGAGAAGTCTACGAGAGAGTTTTGTGCTGCCTAGCTGTCGCACTGTTTTCCCTTTTTCTCTTCCGTTTTATCTGAATACAAAACAAGGTACGCTACCCTCCGGGTCTGGCCGCCATGATCCGCGCAGATCGCGCTGCCCCGCGATCACGTCCATAGCTAGAGCCCAACGACCAGGAGGAGTAACAGAAAAGGAAACGGGAGTGCGCTCTAGGCGGGACTCCACGATCTACGTGCATGCATGGGTCACACCGACCCTGCTGCCAATTATTCAAAACGGAAAAGAAAAACTTCCTAATCTAGCTGCGTGGACTTGAGCTTATCTGGGCTAACATTTCTCCCTCCTAAGCTCAACGTCCGCCAGCTACTTCCCTGATGCCAAGTCTCTGGCGCAGCTCAATGAACCGCACACGCCCCAGTGCTTTGGTTAGTGCATCAGCAAGCTGATCGTGAGTGCTAACATGGTCAATGCCCACCTGTCCGGTCTTCACACAATCACGAATAAAGTGAAACTTAATGTCAATGTGCTTACTTCGGTCGTGATGAACTGGATTCTTTGCCAAAGCAATGGCTGACTTGTTGTTGACTAGGAGTTTGAATGTGCTGGCCTCTTCCCCTCTCATTTCTGCAAGAAGACGGCTCATCCAGAGGCCTTGACAGGTGGTCGCTGCTGCTGCTACATATTCAGCCTCGCAAGAACTAACCGCAACGATTTTCTGCTTCTGGGAGTGCCATGAGACAGGGTTCTCACCGAGGAAGAAGACCTGCCAAGAGGTGCTCTTGCGGTCTCCGACGTCTCCAGCGTGATCACTGTCGCTGTACCCAAGTATTACGGCCTTCCCAGTACCACGCCGGTAGCAGCAACCATATTTCAGAGTGCTCTTTACACACTGAAGGATTTGCTTGACAGCCGTCCAGTGGGTAGTCATCGGCTTCTCCATGAATCTGCTCACTATCCCAACTGCATGTGCTATGTCCAGCCTTGTGTGTACCAAGTATCTCAAGCCACCAATAGCACTACGATACAGCAAGGGATCAACGGACTTTGCCTCATCATCTTTCCTGAGCTTGAGCCGGCACTCCATGGGAGTTTGGCAGTCGTTGCACCCGGTCATCCCGGCCACTTGCAGCACCTTCTCTGCATAACTCTTTTGACATAGTGTAATTGAATCTTTAGATTGGATTACCTCAATGCCCAAGTAGTAACTTAGAAGGCCAAGATCACTCATTTGGAAGAGCTCTTGCATGTGACCCTTGAACTTGATGATGGATGCTTGATCAGTGCCCGTGATGATGAGGTCGTCGACGTACACGCCCACTAGTAGGAACGAGTGAGCATTGCCGCGGCGGTACATGGCGTGCTCCAGTGGACTGTGAGTGAACCCCAACATGCTCATGGTCTCGTCTAGCTTCGTGTACCAGGCCCTCGGAGCTTGCCCTAGCCCGTAGAGTGCCTTCTGAAGTCGCAGGACCTGCTGCTCCTTGCCGGCAGCGACGTACCCCGGTGGCTGCGCCACGTACACTTCCTCGGCGAGGTCACCATTGAGAAAAGCGGATTTTACATCCATGTGGTGCACCTCCTAGCCGGAGCGCGCAGCGAGCGCAAGAAGCAGACGCGCAGTCTCCATGAGTGCCACTGGCGCGAAAACTTCCTCGAAGTCCACCCCTTCTCGCTGCACATAGCCTTTCGCCACTAGGCGTGCATTGTACTTGACGATCTTGCCGTCCGGGTCGCGCTTGACGCGGTACACCCACTTCAAACTGATGGCTTTGTGGCCTGCCGGCAAGTGGGCGAGTTCCCAGGTGTTATTCTCACCAATGAACGCCATCTCACTGTCCATCGCCGCCTTCCAGGCGCCGTCATTCAGCGCCTCAGTGATGTCGCGCGGCTCCTCCGCCGTGAGGAGGCAGAGCTCGAGATCTTCTCGGATGGCCTCATCTTCAGTCTCGTCGAAGATGCACGATAGGCGTCTGTACCGTATAGGTCCGGGGTCAACATCGCGCCCATCATCATGCGTGGGCGGCATGGCCCAGCGCATCTCCCTCGCCGCAGCCTGCGGGCAAGGCTCGGTCTGCGGTGTGCCAGGTGCCGATGCGGCCGGCGTGTCGGCGGAGTTCAGCAGTGACCGCAATGATGATGTAGAGGGTGAGCCCGGTGTATTTCTCGGTGCGGACACTGATGAGCCGCCGGTGTCCAGCTCCTGCACGCCAGGCTTGACGGTGTAGACAACAGAGAATGTTTCCGGGGAGGGCGCGGTGACCATGCCCTGGCTGTCCCAACTCCACGGCATGTTTTCCTCAAACGAAACATCACGAGTTACATGTACCTTTTTGCTGGCCGGATCATACAGACTGTAGCACTTGGATCCTTCCTCGTATCCAACGAAAATCATCATGGTTGAGCGATCAGAGAGCTTGGTGATTCCGGGGCCAAGCTTCTTGACGTGTGCCACGCACCCGAACGTGTGCAAATGCTGCACATTCGGCTTGCGACCGTGCCACGCCTCATACGGTGTCACTCCGTCCAGGCTGCGCGTGGGCGCCCTATTAAGGAGGTACACTGCCGTCTTCACCACTTCCGCCCAGAAGAACGACGGCACCGCCATGCTCTTGAGGAGACATCGCGCCATCTCGACGACGGTTTGGTTTCTGCGCTCCACCACTCCGTTTTGCTGAGGAGAGTAGGGTGCAGTTGTGTAGTGCTTGATGCCTAGTCCATCATAGTACTCCTTGAATTCCAATGAGTTAAATTCGCCGGCTCGGTCAGACCAAAACGCGCGAAGCTTGCACCTTCCTTCAGACTCGGCCATGGCCTGAACTTTCTTGAACCACTGATGAGCCTCATCCTTCGATTTGAGCAGCTCCGACCACATGTAGCGCCTGTAATCATCCACTATAAGCAAGAAATATCTGCTGCCTCCAGTTGTGGTGGGTGTGATCGGCCCACACAAATCTGCATGCACCAATTCAAGCCCCTTCTCAGCTCTGTATGCAGCAACTTGAGGAAAAGGTGCCCGGTGCTGCTTGCCCAATGCACAGCCATCACACTACTCCTGGACGCGGTCAATGACCGGCATCCCACGAACCATTTGCTTCGAAGACATAGCTCGCAGGGCTCTGAAGTGCAAATGTCCCATCCTCGCATGCCAGCGCCAAGTGACATCTTCAGACTTGGTGAGAAAACAAGTTGGTGCATCAATGGAGTGCACTCCCGTGTACAGCCTGTTCGCGGTGCGTTTGACTCGAGCTAGCAAGCGTCGGCCTGGGTCGTGGATGGTCATTGTCCTATCTTCAATCCCGACCTTACAACCACCTTCGTCGAGCTGTCCACTGATATAATGTTGCTGTGGAGGCTGGGGATGAAGTAAACTTCAGAGAGTGCGCGTTGATCGCCGTTCTGACAACGGAACACGATGGCGCCCCGGCCCTTGATGGCCACCAGTGAGCCGTCGCCGAACTTCACCGTGCCGCGTACACCCTCGTCCAGCGTGGCAAACATGTTTCTCTCCCCTGTCATATGACTAGAGGCACCAGTGTTATAGTACCACAAACCATCAGGCGAGGGAACGGGGGTCACATTCTCTTCATTCAAGAAGACAGCCTGTGGTGCAACAATCTGTGGTGAACTAACCTCCATGACTACAGCCATGTACAACCCTTGATCATGCTCGTCGTTACCATCACGGACAAGGTTAGCCTGCTCTTTCTTTCCTTGTTCCTTTTGCTTCTCTAGCCATGTCCAGCAATCCTTTTTCCAGTGTCCGATTTTGCCGCAATGGTGGCATTTGCCTTTCTTTTTCCCACTGGATCCACCTGATCCGTCCGTGCCGCCGTTGTTCGATGCAGATTTGCCACCGCTCTGTGGCTTAGGCTTTCCCGGCGACTTGCTTTTGCCACCGTCGCCGTGCGACGATCTGCTACCGGCGAACCGACGCTCATGAGCAGCCCACTCCTCCGCGGTGTACATGAGCTGGCCGGTGGACTGCTTGGCGTCGTCGAGGTCATAGTGATCCTCGCATGCCGAGAGACGTCCAGTGAGCTCCTCGATCGACATCGTCTTGAGATCGATGAGTGATTCTATTGCCATCGCCATCTGCCGGTACTTGCATGGCACGACTCGAAGAAACATCTGGACGGCCTTGTGCTCGGTCACAGGATCGCCGTACAACTCGAGGTCGGCGACAAGACTGGAGAGCCGCAGCGCGAAGTCTTTGATGGACTCGCCGTCCTTGAAGCGGAGCTCCTCGAACTCGCGGTGGTGCACTTGCGCCTTGGCCTCGCGAGCGCGCTCACTCCCCATGCAAAGTGTCTTGATGGTCTCCCACGCCGTGTCCGTCGTGGACTGCACACGCACCATCTCCGGTGGAACGCTGGCGAGGATGATTTGCAGCGCGCGCCGGTCGTCGCACTCGTCAGACCAGACGCGGGCGACCTGCAGCTTGACCTGCATCACGAGCGCCCACTCCATATAGTTCGTGCGCGTGAGCATCATGGACGCCCCCGACTCCTCTCGCACAACGCGCTCGACAATGTGGATTTCCCCGCTGCCGCCTCCTGTGAGACGCACGATGGGCGCCCCGGACGACGGCGACTTCGCCGCGGCCTTCTTCTTCTCCTTCTCGGACTCGCTGTCAGACATGGCCGCCACAGATCAGACACCGCCGGCCACCGGAGCAGGGAGCGAACACCACAGCTCTGATGCCAATTGTCGTTGCTGGACCAGCGAGATAGGGAGAGATCGGATGAGAGGAAGACGAACGAGAAGTCTACGAGAGAGTTTTGTGCTGCCTAGCTGTCGCACCGTTTTCCCTTTTTCTCTTCCCTTTTATCTGAACACAAAACAAGGTACGCTACCCTCCCGGTCTGGCCGCCATGATCCGCGCATATCGCGCTGCCCCGCGATCACGTCCATAGCTAGAGCCCAACGACCAGGAGGAGTAACAGAAAAGGAAACGGGAGTGCACTCTAGGCGGGACTCCATGATCTACGTGCATGCATGGGTCACACCGACCCTGCTGCCAATTATTCAAAACGGAAAAGAAAAACTTCCTAATCTAGCTGCGTGGACTTGAGCTTATCTGGGCTAACATTTCTCCCTCCTAAGCTCAACGTCCACCAGCTACTTTCCTGATGCCAAGTCTCTGTTGCAGCTCAATGAACCGCACACGCCCCAGTGCTTTGGTTAGTGCATCAGCTAGCTGATCGTGAGTGCTAACATGGTCAATGTCCACCTGTCCAGTCTTCACACAATCACGAATAAAGTGAAACTTAATGTCAATGTGCTTACTTTGGTCGTGATGAACTGTATTCTTCGCCAAAGCAATGGCTGACTTGTTGTTGACTAGGTGTTTGAATGCGCTGGCCTCTTCCCCTCTCATTTCTGCAAGAAGACGGCTCATCCAGAGGCCTTGACAGGTGGTCGCTGCTGCTGCTACATATTCAGCCTCGCAAGAACTAATCGCAACGATCTGAGAGTGCGATGAGACAGGGTTCTCACCGAGGAAGAAGACCTGCCAAGAGGTGCTCTTGCGGTCTCCGACGTCTCCAGCGTGATCACTGTCGCTGTACCCAAGTATTGCGGCCTTCCTAGTACCACGCCGGTAGCAGCAACCATATTTCAGAGTGCTCTTTACACACTGAAGGATTTGCTTGACAGCCGTCCAGTGGGTAGTCATCGGCTTCTCCATGAATCTGCTCACTATCCCAACTGCATGTTCTATGTCCAGCCTTGTGTGTACCAAGTATCTCAAGCCACCAATAGCACTACGATACAGCAAGGGATCAACGGACTTTGCCTCATCATCTTTCCTGAGCTTGAGCCGGCACTCCATGGGAGTTTGGCAGTCGTTGCACCCGGTCATCCCGGCCACTTGCAGCACCTTCTCTGCATAACTCTTTTGACATAGTGTAATTGAATCTTTAGATTGGATTACCTCAGTGCCCAAGTAGTAACTTAGAAGGCCAAGATCACTCATTTGGAAGAGCTCTTGCATGTGACCCTTGAACTTGATGATGGATGCTTGATCAGTGCCCGTGATGATGAGGTCGTCGACGTACACGCCCACTAGTAGGAACGAGTGAGCATTGCCGCGGCGGTACATGGCGTGCTCCAGTGGACTGTGCCATGCTCATGGTCTCGTCTAGCTTCGTGTACCAGGCCCTCGGAGCTTGCCCTAGCCCGTAGAGTGCCTTCTGAAGTCGCAGGACCTGCTGCTCCTTGCCGGCAGCGACGTACCCCGGTGGCTGCGCCACGTACACTTCCTCGGCGAGGTCACCATTGAGAAAAGCGGATTTTACATCCATGTGGTGCACCTCCTAGCCGGAGCGCGCAGCGAGCGCAAGAAGCAGACGCGCAGTCTCCATGAGTGCCACTGGCACGAAAACTTCCTCGAAGTCCACCCCTTCTCGCTGCACATAGCCTTTCGCCACTAGGCGTGCATTGTACTTGACGATCTTGCCGTCCGGGTCGCGCTTGACGCGGTACACCCACTTCAAACTGATGGCTTTGTGGCCTGCCGGCAAGTGGGTGAGTTCCCAGGTGTTATTCTCACCAATGGACGCCATCTCACTGTCCATCGCCGCCTTCCAGGCGCCGTCATTCAGCGCCTCAGTGATGTCGCGCGGCTCCTCCGCCGTGAGGAGGCAGAGCTCGAGATCTTCTCGGATGGCCTCATCTTCAGTCTCCTCGAAGATGCACGATAGGTGTCTGTACCGTATAGGTCCGGGGTCAACATCGCGCCCATCATCATGCGTGGGCGGCATGGCCCAGCGCATCTCCCTCGCCGCAGCCTGCGTGCAAGGCTCGGTCTGCGGCGTGCCAGGTGCCGATGCGGCCGGCGTGTCGGCGGAGTTCAGCAGCGACAGCAATGATGATGTAGAGGGTGAGCCCGGTGTATTTCTCGGTGCGGACACTGATGAGCCGCCGGTGTCCTGCTCCTGCACGCCAGGCTTGACGGTGTAGACAACAGAGAATGTTTCCGGGGAGGGCGCGGTGACCATGCCCTGGCTGTCCCAACTCCACGGCATGTTTTCCTCAAACGAAACATCACGAGTTACATGTACCTTATTGCTGGCCGGATCATACAGACTGTAGCACTTGGATCCTTCCTCGTATCCAATGAAAATCATCATGGTTGAGCGATCAGAGAGGTTGGTGATTCCGGGGCCAAGCTTCTCGACGTGTGCCACGCACCCGAACGTGTGCAAATGCTGCACACTCGGCTTGCGACCGTGCCACGCCTCATACGGTGTCACTCCGTCCAGGCTGCGCGTGGGCGCCCTATTAAGGAGGTACACCGCCGTCTTCACCACTTCCGCCTAGAAGAACGACGGCACCGCCATGCTCTTGAGGAGACATCGCGCCATCTCGACGACGGTTTGGTTTCGGCGCTCCACCACTCCGTTTTGCTGAGGAGAGTAGGGTGCAGTTGTGTAGTGCTTGATGCCTAGTCCATCATAGTACTCCTTGAACTCCAATGAGTTAAATTCGCCGCCTCAGTCAGACCGAAACGCGCGAAGCTTGCACCTTCCTTCAGACTCGGCCATGGCCTGAACTTTCTTGAACCACTGATGAGCCTCATCCTTGGATTTGAGCAGCTCCAACCACATGTAGCGACTGTAATCATCCACTATAAGCAAGAAATATCTGCTGCCTCCAGGTGTGGTGGGTGTGATCGGCCCACACAAATCTGCATGCACCAATTCAAGCCCCTTCTCAGCTCTGTATGCAGCAACTTGAGGAAAAGGTGCCCGATTCTGCTTGCCCAATGCACAGCCGTCACACTACTCCTCGACGCGGTCAATGACCGGCATCCCACGAACCTTTTGCTTCGAAGACATAGCTCGCAGGGCTCTGAAGTGCAAATGTCCCATCCTCGCATGCCAGCGCCAAGTGACATCTTCAGACTTGGTGAGAAGACAAGTTGGTGCATCTATGGAGAGCACTCCCGTCTACAGCCTGTTCGCGGTGCGTGTGACTCGAGCTAGCACGCGTCGGCCTGGGTCGTGGATGGTCATTGTCCCATCTTCAATCCCGACCTTACAACCACCTTCGTCGAGCTGTCCCAGTGATATAATGTTGCTGCGGAGGCTGGGGATGAAGTAAACTTCAGAGAGTGCGCGTTGATCGCCGTTCTGACAACGGAACACGATGGCGCCCCGGCCCTTGATGGTGTTAGACTACGTATATGTAGATATACGTGCTGTAACATAACTTGTATTTGTACGGTTCCCTCTTATAAATATATGACAGCCGTACCCACCAAGGGTATCGAGCATTGTTCCAAACCCTAATACGTCTAACCTGGTATCAGACGATGCGTTCGATCCGCGTCACGCTTCCGCCTCTGCAGCTGCCGCGGCGGCGCCGCCTCTCTCCACCCTGGCGATGGAGTCGCCGTTCCTCGCGTCGCCTCCGCTTGCCTGGGCCCGATCTGCTCCCGCGGGATCGCACCCGCCCGCGCCTCGCCCATCTGTGATGCCGCCACCGCCTCAGTCTCCTGCCGAACCGATCGCGGGCGATCCGATCCCGTCGTGCGGCACGCCCCTGCAGCCGGCCACCTACGGCGCCTCTGGGCAGGCGGCCTACGGTGGCCCGCCGGCTCCGATCCATTACCGCGACGCACCCGCGGCCTCGGGGCCCTATGGCGCTCACCAGGCACC
>NC_041381.1:6442863-6507223 GCF_002162155.2 Triticum dicoccoides
GCCATACGTCGCGCCGTCGGCTGCGCCGTACGCGCTGTACGCGGCTACCGCCTCGACGCCCTACGCTGCCGCCCCAGCATACGCCGCCCCTCCTGCACTCCCGTATGGTGTGCACCCATCGGCGGCTTACGGTCATCATCAACAACCATCGGCCGATGCACTCGTCCCGTACAGTGTCGTCTCGCCGCCTGATCTGCCGCCCTCCTTGCCGATGACCGAACCAGGGCCGTCTCACTTCGCTCATCTGGTGACGGTGAAGCTCTCTGCTGATAACTACCTCCTGTGGCGCGCCCAAGTGTTGCCGCTGATGCGTAGCCACTACCTTGAGGGGTATGTTGATGGCTCCCTGCCGTGTCCTCCGGCTATGGTTCCGGTACCTTCTCCCCATGGTGGCTCTGTCATGGTCCCCAACCCTGCTCATCGTCAATGGACTGCTCAAGATCAGGCCATCCTGGGTGCTATTCAGTCTTCTCTCACTCCATCTGTAGCTGGCATGATGGTTTTTGCCGCTACATCGAGGGATGCATGGACCACGCTTGACTCCAGTTTCTCCTCGCAATCTCTGGCACGCTCGTCTGCCATTTGCAACCAGCTGGGTGAGGTCAAGAAGAATGATCTCTCTGTCACGGCCTTCTTCAACAAAGTAAAAAGCTTGGCTGATACACTGTCCTCAATTGGGAAGCCACTCCGTGATGAAGAGTTTACTTCGTTCATTCTCAATGGACTCGATGAGGACTACGAATCTCTGGTGGAAAACGTCAATGGACGTGACACGCCGATGCCACCTCGTGATCTCTATGCCCGCCTCCTTAACACGGAGCAGCGGCTCGCTGCTCGTCGCTCTGTCGGAGTCTACACGGAGGGCCCCTCTGTGAACGCTGCTCTTCGCGGGGGTGCCCGTGGTGCCAAGCTGAAGCCGCCGCCTCCCATGGGCAACCAGCCCCGCCCGCCCGCTCCAGCTCCTCCGACGGCTGGTCGTAAGCGCCTTCACTGCGAGGCGTGTGGTGGTGGGATCGAGTGCCAGCTTTGCGGCATTGAGGGACACTTGGCGTCTCGGTGTCATCGTCGTTTTAAACGCGATTTTCTTGGCATCGGGAACAATGGGAAGGGTAACGAGAAGCAAGCTGCTCTCGCTACACAGGAGCCCGGGTTCACTCCATCATATTCCGTGGATCCTGCCTGGTACATGGACACAGGCGCCACGGACCATTTGACGAGCCAGCTTGACAAGTTGGCCACTCGCCAGCCCTACACCGGTCATGATCAGGTCCGCACTGCCAATGGATCAGGTATGCCCGTCTCACATGTTGGTCAGGCATCTCTTCTTTCTCGTACCACTAAAACCTTGCGTCTACTTGATGTCCTTCGTGTTCCTTCTGTCACACATAGTTTACTCTCGGTTCCTAAATTAACTTGTGACAACAACGTGTTTGTTGAGTTTCACCCTTTCTATTTTGTATTAAGGACCGGGACACGAGGGACGTTCTTCTTAGTGGTCGAGCTCGCGACGTCTTATATGCACTTGACGTGCCACGAATGCTTGGTGTGCCACGCATGTCTCAAGTTTTCAGTGGCGTGCGGGTGTCATCGTTGCAGTGGCATTCTCGCCTTGGCCACCCTGCCACTCCCATTGTGCGCCATGTGCTCCATCGTCATCGTCTTCCCGTTGAGTCCAGTAATAAGGAGTTTTTAGTGTGTGATGCCTGTCAACAAGGCAAGAGTCATCAGTTGCCTTTTTCTGTATCAAGTCGTGTTGTCAAAGCTCCTCTTGAACTTGTGTTCTCCGATGTGTGGGGCTATGCCCAAACTTCTGTTAGTGGGCACAACTATTATGTCAGTTTCATAGATGCTTTCAGTCGCTTTACTTGGATTTATCTTATTCAGCGCAAATCTGCTGTGTTTCATGTTTTCATGCAATTTCAAGCACATGTTGAACGATTGATCAAGCACAAAATTATACATGTTCAGTCTGATTAGGGGGGGTGAATACCGTAATCTTAACACCTTCTTTCAGAAGCTTGGCATTTCACACCATGTGTCTTGTCCTCATACACATCAGCAGAATGATGCAGCTGAGCGTAAGCACCGTCATATAGTTGAAACTGGTCTAACACTTCTTGCACACGCCTCTGTTGCATTTCGGTTCTGGAGTGATGCCTTTGTTACTGCTTGTTTTTTGATAAACAGGATTCCCACATGACTTCTCCATATGAAGTCCCCTCTAGAGGTGTTGCTTCATGAAACTCCAGATTACTCCTTCCTCAAAGTGTTCGGTTGTGCATGTTGGCCACATCTTCGCCCATACAATAAGCATAAACTTGAGTATCGTTCGAAAAAATTTGTGTTCCTCGGGTACAGTCCTCTCCATAAAGGTTACAAGTGTCTCCATGTTCCATCAAACCGTGTTTACATTTCCCGCGATGTTGTGTTTGATGAGACTTTCTTCCCTTTTTCCATGCTCACATCGCCCACTGACACTCCTGTCGCCGAGTTACACTCGTTTCCAGTTTTGCCTGATCAATTTGTGGATGCTGCATATTCTCCTTTGTTGTTGCCTAACCACGGTGCAGGGACTGGACGAGGTGCTCCACTTGAGCTTCTTGATGATGATGGTGCGCCATCCCCACCAACTGTTGCTACGATGGCTGCTCCTGCTGCCACGACGGCTGCCACCGATGTTGATCCCGTGTGCATGCCTCATGCACATGGATCTGCTGGCATGCCCGCGTCGCCTGGGCCGGCCACCCCCGTGGCCTCGTCGCCTGGGCCGGCCAACCCCGTGGCCTCGTCACCTGAGACGTCCACCCCTGTGGCCTCGTCGCCTGGGCCGACCACCCCCGTGGCCTCGTCGCCTGGGCCTGCGGCCTCGCAGCCGCCTAGGTCGACTGACCCCGCGGCTCGGTCGCCTAGGCTGGCGGCCTCGTCGAGTGACGACCCATGCATGTCCCATGCACGCGGGTTCGCTGGAGCGCCCATGTTGCCTGGTGCACCTGTGTCACCTGATCCGTCGTTGTCAACCACGCCGGACCAATCTTCGTCAAGTATGCCGGACCGATCTTCGCCACCTCTGCCTGTAGTCCTGCGCCCTCATACTCGCAGCAAGAGCGGTATTTTTCAGCCGAAGGAGTATACTGACGGGACTGTCGCATGGCTTGCGGCTTGTGTGGCACATGCTGAAGCTGATCCTACGACTGAACCACGACACTTTTAGGCAGCGCTTCGCATTCCACACTGGCGTGCTGCGATGGAGCAGGAGATTCATGCTCTTCAGAAGAACAACACTTGGCGTCTGGTTCCACCTCTGTCCAGTGTCAATATCATTGACTCCAAATGGGTGTTCAAGTTGAAGAAACATGCTGATGGCTCCATTGAGAGGTACAAGGCACGCCTGGTGGCGAAGGGGTTCAAACAACGGTATGGCATTGACTATGAAGACACGTTCAGTCCTGTTATTAAACCAACTACCATTCGTGTTCTTCTTTCATTGGCTGTTACTCGAGGATGGTCGCTTCGACAACTTGATGTTCAGAATGCTTTTCTCCATGGAGTTCTGGAAGAAGAGGTTTACATGCGCCAGCCGCCAGGGTTTGTTGATCCTGATCAGTCGCATCATTTGTGTCGTCTTGTCAAGGCTCTCTATGGTCTGAAGCAGGCCCCTCGTGCGTGGCATGCGCGTCTTGGAGCTGCTCTTCGTGCGCATGGTTTTGTGCCTTCTACAGCGGATACATCTCTGTTTATTCTTCAGCGACCGGAGTTGACTATGTACATTCTGGTCTATGTTGATGATATCATTCTTGTCAGTTCATCCGCTTCTGCTACGGATCGGCTTGTGTCCTCTCTCAGTGCTGAGTTTGCTGTTAAATATCTTGGGAGACTCCATTACTTCCTGGGTCTAGAGGTGTTTCATTCTGATGGTGGCCTGAATCTTACTCAGAGGAAGTACTCTTAGGATCTTCTACGTCGTGCTGGTATGTTGCAATGCAAGACAACCGCGACTCCTATGTCTGCCACAGACAAATTGACGACTTTGGATGGTGATTGGCTCTCTCCTGAGGATGCCACGGAGTATCGCAGTATTGTTGGAGGGCTGCAGTACTTCCTCGTTACTCGCCCTGACATATCTTTTGCTGTTAACCGTGTGTGCCAGTACCTTCATGCACCGCGTGATCCTCACTGGTCTGCTGTTAAGCGCATCTTGCGCTATATTCGTCACACTGGTTCATATGGTCTCCATCTTCAGCCTGCACGTTCTGGACTGATTTCAGCATTTTCTGATGCCGATTGGGCTGGTAGTCCTGATGATCGGCGATCCACGGGGGGACATGATGTGTCCTTTGGTCCTAACTTGATTACCTGGCAAGCTCGCAAGCAAGCTACGGTGTCTCGAAGTAGTACCGAAGCTGAGTACAAAGCCATTGCTAATGCTACAGCTGACATCATATGGGTGCAGTCATTGCTTCGAGAGTTGAAGGTCTCCCCAAGTCAGCCGCCTGTTCTTTGGTGTGATAAGATTGGTGCTACATACCTTTCATCCAATCCAGTGTTTCATGCCAGAACAAAGCACATCGAAGTTGACTATCATTTTGTGAGGGAACGTGTTGCTCAGAAGCTCCTTCAGATTAAGTTTATTTCTTCTAAGGATCAGCTTGCTGATATTTTCACTAAACCCTTGCCCTTGCCTTCTTTCGAAGGATGTCGTAGCAATCTTAACCTCCTGAGTGTTTCAGGACATAGTTAAGATTGAGGGAGGGTGTTAGACTACGTATATGTTAGATATACGTGTTGTAACATAACTTGTATTTGTACGGTTCCCTCTTATAAATATATGACAGCCGTACCCACCAACGGTATCGAGCATTGTTCCAAACCCTAATATGTCTAACAGATGGCCACCAGTGAGCCGTCGCCGAACTTCACCGTGCCGCGTACACCCTCGTCCAGCGTGGCAAACATGTTTCTCTCCCCTGTCATATGACTAGAGGCACCAGTGTCATAGTACCACAAACCATCAGGCGAGGGAACGGGGATCACTTTCTCTTCATTCAAGAAGACAGCCTGCGGTGCAACAATCTGTGGTGAACTAACCTCCATGACTACTGCCATGTACAACCCTTGATCATGCTCGTCGTTACCATCACGGACAAGGTTAGCCTGCTCTTTATTTCCTTGTTCCTTTTGCTTCTCTAGCCATGTCCAGCAATCCTTTTTCCAGTGTCTGATTTTGCCGCAATGGTGGCATTTGCCTTTCTTCTTGCCACTGGATCCACCTGATCCGCCCACGCCGCCGTTGTTCGACCCAGATTTGCCACCGCTCTGTGGCTTAGGCTTTCCCGGCGACTTGCTTTTACCGCCGCCGCCGTGCGACGAGCTGCCACCGGCGAACCGACGCTCATGAGCAGCCCACTCCTCCGCGGTGTACATGAGCTGGCCGGTGGACTGCTTGGCGTCGTCGAGGTCATAGTAATCCTCGCATGCCGAGAGACGTCCTGTGAGCTCCTCGATCGACATCGTCTTGAGATCGATGAGTGCTTCTATTTCCATCACCATCTGCCGGTACTTGCCCAGCACGACTCGAAGAATCTTGTGGACGGCCTTGTGCTCCGTCATAGCATCGCCGTACAACTCGAGGTCGGCGACGAGACCGGAGAGCCGCAGCGCGAAGTCTTTGACGGACTCGCCGTCCTTGAAGCGGAGCTCCTCGAACTCGCGGCGGCGCACTTGCGCCTTGGCCTCGCGAGTGCGCTCACTCCCCATGCGAAGTGTCTTGATGGTCTTCCACGCTGTCTTTGCCGTGTCCTCAGCACATGCAGCATCTCCGGCGGAATGCCGGTGAGGATGATTTGCAGGGTGCGCCGGTCGTCACACTCGTCGGCGCCGGCGGCGGTCACAGCGGACCAGACGCGGGCGACCTGCAGCTTGACCTGCATCACGAGCGCCCACTCCATATAGTTCGTGCGCGTGAGCATCATGGACGCCCCCGACTCCTCTCGCACGACGCGGTCGACGATGTGGATTTCCCCGCTGCCGCCGCCTGTGAGACGCGCGACGGGCGCCCCGGACGATGGCGACTTCGCTACGGCCTTCTTCTTCTCCTTCTCGGACTCGCTGTCAGACATGGCCGCCATGGAGCAGACACTGCTGGCCACCGGAGCAGGGATCGAACACCACAACTCTGATGCCAATTGTCGTTGCCGGACCAGCGACATAGAGAGAGATCGGACGAGAGGAAGACGAACGAGAAGTCTACGAGAGAGTTTTGTTCTACCTAACTGTCGCAGCGTTTTCCCTTTTGTTCTTCCCTTTTATCTGAATACAAAACGCGCTACGACTACCCTCCCCGTCTGGCCACCATGATCCGCGTAGATCGCGCTGCCCGCGATCACGTCCATAGCTAGAGCCCAACGACCAGGAGGAGTAAAAGAAAAGGAAATGGGAGTGCGCTCTAGGTGGGACTCCACGATGTACGTGCATGCATGGGTCACATCCGACACTGCTGCCAATTATTCAAAATGGAAAAGAAAAACTTCCTAGTCTAGCTGTGTGGACTTGAGCTTATGTGGGCTAACAATGTTTGGTAGTGTTTTGCATTTGTCAAAGCAAAGTTGTCTAGCACCTTGATTAAGATGCAAATGAATTTAATTGACCAATATTTGCTTGAAGGAAAATACAAATTGTTAATCAAAGTTTGTGAAAATATATGAAAGAAAGCTTGAAGAAACAATTAACTTGTTCAAATTAATTTCTTACTGTCCTCAAATAGTTTTCTTTATGTGAATTGTATTTATGCTGATCTAGATTTCGGCAAAAAAAAGCGCGTCTATAGTTGACGCGGAGATCAAGCCCGCTACAGTTTATATTCAACATAATGAGAGAGAAAACAAACAGTGTTGGAAAAAAATTGCCCCTGCGCCGTTCGGATGGGCGACACAGGTGGCGATCTCTTCGTCCTCTCAGCGCACTCCTCGTCTCCAATCTCATCCTCTACCAACGCCAAAGGAATCCGTCGGAAGATCAAACAATAACAAAAGCCGATGATTGAAACAATAGTAATACAAGAGAAAGAATGAAAATAAAAATTAACGCACCGTGTCTTCCGTCACTAATGGAAAATGAGATTTAGTCCCGGTTGGAAATGGTCTTTAGTCCCGGGTCACCAACCGGGAAAGTAAATCAGGACTAAAGACACCACCCTTTAATCCCGGTTGGCCACGACCCGGACTAAAGACACTCCACGCCGCGAGCGCTCCAAGGGGCTGGAGAATCTTTAATCCCGGTGACACCAACCGCGACTAAAGCCCCTCCACGTGGCCGTGAGCTTGCTCGAGGGGCTGAAGGACCTGTAGTCCCGGTCGATGACACCAACCGGGACTAACGATTGTGTGTTGGGGTTTAGGGTTTTAGGGTTTAGGGTTTATTTTTTCTTATCATTTTGTGTTTTTCATTCAATTCTTTTTCATTTCAAACATATTTTACACTACTACATACTGTACACGTTATGCGAATATAATATAATTTATCGCACGACCATACATATATCATATAATTTCTCCTGCGACCATATACATATATATATATATACAATCTGGTATATACAATTTCTCCTACAATTTGCAGATCATTACATGCAAGCATTAGGTGCAATGGTATTCTCCGCTTTCAGATATGACCTCGGTAAGCAAAAATGCCGCAATTTTCTCTTGAATTGCTCGTATGCAGTTCGCTGGTAGGAGCTTATCCCGCACCTCGTCAATCTTTAAAGAAGAAGACAATATGAATATATTAGTTGTGTGTATACATATTAGATCATCACAAAAAAAATGTGAATAGTGTTTATGTACCCGAAGTTGTCTTACATCTCTGTGCCATTCGGTCGTAATACATAGTATGCACAGAAATAAGTCCTCTATTGCTGCCTCATGCACTTTACGAGAATAGAATTCAACCAGATAATAAGCAAGCATGATAATGGTATTGAAACTAGAATTAAAGATATGCGTGGATCTAGCTAGTACTACTTAATTACCTTGGTCTGTCGCCATTTCAGCTCCGGTTTCCATTCACGACAACATCTTTGATGAACCGTTTCGAAACCCTGCCCAACAAAGAAAATGTATAAAGGAGTTATTAGTTACTTGATATTAGGATATGATCTAACAAAAGAGGCCAATATAGTGCGATAATGATTGAAATTACCTGTCGAGCATCAAAACCACACTGGCGTATTCTAGAGGGTTTTTACCTAGTGAGTCTAGGACTTTAACAGTTCCAGCGTCAATTTTTAATGATTAGCATGAGCCAGTGGAACTTGCGCACGTTTTTATAAGAAGGCATGCATAACTCATCAAGTACACTTAACATTGAGTAAGAAAAACAGAATTTGTAGTATAAAACAGTAACACTCACTTAAAGTTGTAAGGAAATAGTATTTCTGTTCTGTTATTTTGTGCCTTCATAAACCGTAGCAAGTTTTCCTCTGAGTCTCGGGGGTGGTCTTGTATAATTTTTTCATTAAAGATATATCGGTCAATGAACCCAATGCCATAGATTCCATTTCTTTTGCATTCAAGAATCTTCATTCTGCAGAATAGCGTACAAAAGAATATAGTGAGGATAATTACAGACAATGAACGAGCTGTGCTAGTGACTTAAATTATAGAAAGAAATCAGTTACAGACAATAGCAACTTACAATAGATTTCTCGAGTGCGTCTTGATTGTATAAGTGAAAAATTTCCGGGAACTCAATGTATAGCTGGTTTTCATAGAAGTAATGCTCTTTCTTGACTTTCACCATGAGCATCTCTCGCCCGTTCTTTACTTCTTTCATTTACCACTCATGCAATCTTCGAATTTGTGTTGATAGACGCGGGATCTGATCAGGTCTGACCAGAGTGTTCCCAGGGACATATTTCCATGCTACTTCAGCCACGGGGACGTCCTTGGTGCCTAGGAGTTGATTAACACTGATACCCATTTCTCTAGCAGCGTCGGTTACCTTATCGGGGATCACCTTGAGGGGGGGTGGGTCGATTGCATTGCCTGTTCTCCTGGATGAGGAACTGTTTTCCTGATTTTATTACTACTTCTACTTCTCGACTGCTCCATTTGTTCCTTATATGACTTCCTAATAGAGCGGTCATAGTCTGATGGCCTATTCTCCACATGTGCCAGGGGTCACTGAAGAAGTTCCACAAAGTGCTCTATGGTTTTCGTAAGTATTATCTCCTTTGGCGGTGGGGGCGGTTTCGATGCAAAATGGGACTTCACTTCGGTAACCCCGACCAGTCTGGTTTCCTCATCAGTCATATCGTAAGCTAACTTCTTTTTGCAGGAGGCTAGTCGTTGGCTTTCTTCTTTGTAGCTTTCTTTCACTTTTGGCCCTGCTGGGAGATAGGGGGTGGAGTCGGCTGACGCGGCAGAGATCGAGATGGACTCGTGCTGGGCTCCCTCTCGAGGTGGGGTGGAATTAGAGGTGTATTGCTAATCATAGGAGCCGGTGGCATTGTCGCTGAGTTTGGAAACACGTTGCATTCCTTTCTCCATACGATGACTTCTCCCAGTGTCTTCTCCCCTTCACCTCCAGGAATGTCAAGCTCTAGTGAGTCATATCCCGGCAGAACTTCATCTACCCCGACATGATCATAGCCAGCTGGAATCAGATTGCCATGGATGGTTGATTCAGGTGCGTTCGGTAAAGCAAACCCGACCGCCACCTTCATGGATATGTTCTTAATTTTCTGGTGTAGCTCACAACTTGTCCTCTCTTTGATATCATCCATGGGGCAGCGAGCCAGCAGTGCATCATCGGCCCGAACTGCCATGCAACCCACGTTGCTTTTCCGCTTAGATGGGACGGCACTATCCATTGCTGGATCTGCTTGCTCCTGCCGCGGAGACACCCTTTGCTGGCTAATTGTGTCAATGTGCTCCTGCTGCTGCATTAACATGCGTTCCAACTACACGTTCTTTGTTTCTACCTTCTGAAGCCGATCTGCATCCTGCTTCTTTTTTCTCTAACGACTTCTATAAGTGTCGTTCCACTCCGAAAACCCGGGAACCCATGGAACAATGCATTTGCCTCGTGTTCGTCCTCCGTGTTTAGGATTCCCGAGGAAGCGTGTAAGCTCGTTGTTCTCTCTCTCAGGCTGGAAGAACCCATGTCCATCATCTTCTATTGCTTCAAGTAAAGCATCCGAGGCTGCTTAAAGATCTGCCTTTTCAATAATCTCCCCCGTCGCTGGGTCCAACTTTCCCCCATGTTCATAAAACCAATTCTTGGACCTCTCGGGCCAATCCACTATTTTTGAAATGACCCCTTCATCAGGCATCTTGGCCTCATCTACTTCCCAGTTAGGAACGGCTCTCTTGTGGCCACTTGTCCCTAGAACATGGTGATACTCCCTTTGTTGCAGCATTTATACTATTTTTTCTTGACCTTTCTAGATCTTCATCTGATTCCTTGTACACCACAAATGTGTCCCAGTGATCTTTTATCTTCTCTAGTGCTCCAGTGAATTCTGGAGTCTTATTTTTTGCCGTGATGTAGTCGCTCCATAATCTTTTCTTCTAGCTTTGGAATTGTGTGGCCATCTTGTTAAGAGCCCACTCCTTGACTTTCAACCGTCTGGCATCCGTGAGACCCTCTGGTAGGTTGAAATGTGACATGAGCGTATCCCAAAGCTAATGTATTGATCTTTCGTCGACATAACTAACTCCTCGATCTTCCTTTGGCTTATTGCATTCTTGAATGGTGATTGCGATGTTGTCCCAAACAATAACTCCGCATTGATTAATAAATTTACGAGCATTCTGTTTAGGAGAAATCGGTTCGGCATCTTCTTCGACTTCATCGATGTTGAACTTTATGCCATCACCCAACCTTTTGGCACGGCCTCGCACCCTTCTAGAAGATTGGCTCGATTAATACATCTAATGATCACCAGAGGCCTAATATTTTTATACCTCATCAGACTTTGTTAATTGTCTACCATTTTTTCGCCATCATTGTTTGTTTGCCCTTTGTCCCTTGGTTCTGGCTCAAGTTCCTCACCGGAGTCGTTCAGAATCTGCCAGCCGTCATCTAGTTCATTCTCTTGGGGTTGGGAGGAGCGTATCATGTCGAAGATATCCTCTTCATGGTCTCTACCGCTATCTTCTAGAAAACTGAATCATAGTATCGAGAAGAACAATACATGAGATGCAATCAATACACAACAATGCAACAATAAGATGCATGATCATGACATGGAGATATGATATGGTTTGAGCTTATCCAACTAACATCCTATAAACATGGCAAGTTTTAATTCAGGCAGTTTCGGACATAGCAGATTTCATCAAGTGTAAATCAGCAACATCATATTGGCATGAAAACAAACTTATGGCAGTCATCTCAAGGCATATCATGGCATGAACTATATACTACCAGCAAGATGACATGAAAATGCTCCACTCCATGCACAAAGTCTTGATACATCTCCAACGTATCTATAATTTTGATTGTTCCATGCTATTATATTATCAATTTTGGGTGTTTTATATGCATTAATATGCTATTTTTATTATTTTTGGGATAAACCTATTAACCTAGAGCCCAGTGTCAGTTTCTATTTTTTCCTTGTTTTTGAGTTTCACAGAAAAGGAATATCAAACGGAGTCCAAACGGAGTAAAACTTTACGATGATTTTTCTTGGACTAGAAGACACATTAGGACTTGGAGATCAAGTAAAAGGGGTCTCGAGGCGGCGATAAGGGTGCAGGGCACGCCCGCCCGGGGGGGCCTGCCATGTGGGTCCCTCAGAGCTCCTCTAACCCTAATCTTTGGCCTATAAATTCCCAAATATTCCCAAACCATCAAAAGCATCCACAAAAATACTTTTCCAATGCCGCAAGCCTCTATTCTCGTGAGATCCCATCTTGTGGCATTTTCCGGCAATCTGCCGGAGGGGGATTCGATCACGGAGGGCGTCTACATCAACCCTATTGCCCTTCCAATAAAGCGTGAGTAGTTTACCTCAGACCTAGCTACGGGTCCATAGCTGGTAGCTAGATGGTGTTGGAAATATGCCCTAGAGGCAATAATAAATAAGTTATTATTATATTTCCTTGTTCATGATAATCGTTTATTATCCATGCTATAATTGTATTGATAGGAAACTCAGATACATGTGTGGATACATAGACAACACCATGTCCCTAGTAAGCCTCTAATTGACTAGCTCGTTGATCAATAGATGGTTACGGTTTCCTGACCATGGACATTGGATGTCGTTGATAACGGGATCACATCATTAGGAGAATGATGTGATGGACAAGACCCAATCCTAAGCCTAGCACAAAGATCGTAGTTCGTATGCTAAAGCTTTTCTAATGTCAAGTATCATTTCCTTAGACCATGAGATTGTGCAACTCCCGGATACCGTAGGAATGCTTTGGGTGTACCAAATGTCACAACGTAACTGGGTGGCTATAAAGGTGCACTACAGGTATCTCCGAAAGTGTCTGTTGGGTTGGCACGAATCGAGACTGGGATTTGTCACTCCGTGTAAACGGAGAGGTATCTCTGGGCCCACTCGGTAGGACATCATCATAATGTGCACAATGTGACCAAGGGGTTGATCACGGGATGATGTGTTACGGAACGAGTAAAGAGACTTGCCGGTAACGAGATTGAACAAGGTATCGGGATACCGACGATCGAATCTCGGGCAAGTACAATACCGCTAGACAAAGGGAATTTAATACGGGATCGATTGAGTCCTTGACATCGTGGTTCATCCGATGATATCATCGTGAAACATGTGGGAGCCAACATGGGTATCCAGATCCCACTGTTGGTTATTGACCGGAGAACGTCTCGGTCATGTCTACATGGTTCCCGAACCCGTAGGGTCTACACACTTAAGGTTCGATGACGCTAGGGTTATAAAGGAAGTTTGTATGTGGTTATCGAATGTTGTTCGGAGTCCCGGATGAGATCCCGGACGTCACGAGGAGTTTCGAAATGGTCCGGAGGTAAAGATTTATATATGGGAAGTCCTGTTTTGGTCATCGGAAAAGTTTTGGGTTTTATCGGTAACGCACCAAGTGGGTCCACCATCCCCGAAGGGCAGCATGGGCCAACTGTGGGAGGGGACCTGCCCCTGGTGGGCTGGTGCGCCCCCCCCCCCAAGGGCCCAAGGCGCCTAGCGTTTGGGGAGGGGGCGCCCCACCTTGCTTGGGGGGCAAGTTTCCCCCTTCCCCCGTTGGCCGCCCCCCTAGATGGGATCTAAGGCTGGCCGCCGCCCCTAGGGGGTGGAAACCTAGGTGGGGGCACAGCCCCCTCTCCCCCTATATATAGTGGAGGCATAGGAGCAGCCCAAGATATGAGTTTCTTCTCCTGTTGGCGCAGCCCTACCTCTCTTTCTCCTCATATCTCGCGGTGCTTGGCGAAGCCCTGCTGGACTACCACGCTCCTCCATCACCACCACGCCGTTGTGCTGCTGCTGGATGGAGTCTTCCTCAACCTCTCCCTCTCTCCTTGCTGGATCAAGGCATGGGAGATGTCACCGGGCTGTACGTGTGTTGAACACGGAGGTGCCGTCCGTTCGGCACTAGGATCTCAGGTGATTTGGATCACGACGAGTACGACTCCTTCTACCCCGTTCTCTTGAACGCTTCCGCTTAGCGATCTACAAGGGTATGTAGATGCACTCTCCTTTCCCTTGTTGCTAGTCTCTCCATAGATAGATCTTGGTGACACGTAGGAAAATTTTGAATTTTTGCTATGTTCCCCAACAATGGCATCATGAGCTAGGTCTATTGCGTAGATTCTTTGCACGAGTAGAACGCAAAGTAGTTGTGGGCGTTGATTTTGTTCAATATGCTTACTGTTACTAGTCCAATCTTGTTTTGACGGTATTGTGGGATGAAGCGGCCCGGACCGACCTTACACGTACTCTTACGTGAGACAGGTTCCACCGACTGACATGCACTTGGTGCATAAGGTGGCTAGCGGGTGCCAGTCTCTCCCACTTTAGTCGGAATGGATTCGATGAAAAGGGTCCTTATGAAGGGTAAATAGCAATTGGCATATCACGTTGTGGTTTTGCGTAGGTAAGAAACGTTCTTGCTAGAAACCCATAGCAGCCACGTAAAACATGCAAACAACAATTAGAGGACGTCTAACTTGTTTTTGCAGGGTATGCTATGTGATGTGATATGGCCATGAAGAATGTGATGAATGATATGTGATGTATGAGATTGATCATGTTCTTGTAATAGGAATCACGACTTGCAAGTCGATGAGTATGACAACCGGGAGGAGCCATAGGAGTTGTCTTTATTTATTGTATGACCTGCGTGTCATTGAACAACGCCATGTAATTACTTTACATTATTGCTAACCGGTAGCCATAGTAGTAGAAGTAATAAGTTGGCGAGACAACTTCATGGAGACACGATGATGGAGATCATGATGATGGAGATCATGGTGTCATTCCGGTGACGACGATGATCATGGAGCCCCGAAGATGGAGATCAAAAGGAGCAAAATGATATTGGCCATATCATGTCACTATTTGATTGCATGTGATGTTTATCATGTTTATGCATCTTATTTTCTTAGAACGACGGTAGTAAATAAGATGATCCCTCATTAAAATTTCAAGAAAGTGTTCCCCCTAACTGTGCACCGTTGCGAAAGTTCGTCGTTTCGAAGCACCACATGATGATCGGGTGTGATAGATTCTTACGTTCACATACAACGGGTGTAAGCCAGATTTACACACGCGAAACACTTAGGTTGACTTGACGAGCCTAGCATGTATAGACATGGCCTCGGAACACAAGAGACCGAAAGGTCGAGCATGAGTCGTATAGTAGATACGATCAACATGAAGATGTTCACCGATGATGACTAGTCCGTCTCACGTGATGATCGGACACGGCCTAGTTGACTCGGATCATGTAATCACTTAGATGACTAGAGGGATGTCTATCTGAGTGGGAGTTCATGAGATGAACTTAATTATCGTGAACATAGTCAAAAGATCTTTGCAAATTATGTCGTAAGCTCGCGCTTTAGTTCCACTATTTAGATATGTTCCTAGAGAAAATATAGTTGAAAGTTGACAGTAACGATTATGCGGACAGTAAAAAGCTTATGTCCTTAATGCACCGCTCAGTGTGCTGAACCCCAAACCTCGTTTGTGGATGTTACGAACATCGGACATACACGTTTTGATAACTACGTGATAGTTCAGTTAAATGGTTTAGAGTTGAGGCACCAAAGACATTTTCGAAACGTCGCGGAACATATGAGATGTTTCGAGGGCTGAAATTGGGATTTCAGGCTCGTGCCCACGTCAAGAGGTATAAGACCTCCGACGATTTTCTTAGCCGGCAAACTAAGGGAGAAAAGCTCAATCGTTGAGCCTGCTCTCAGATTGTGTGAGTACAACAATCACTTGAATCGAGTGGGAGTTGATCTTCCAGATGAGATAGTGATGTTTCTCCAAAGTCATTGCCACCAAGCTGCTAGAGCTTCATGATGAACTATAACATGTCAGGGATAGATATGATGATCCTTGAGGTATTCACGATGTTTGACACCGCGAAAGTAGAAATCAAGAAGGAGCATCAATTGTTGATGGTTGGTGAAACCACTAGTTTCAAGAAGGGCAAGGGCAAGAAGGGACACTTCATGAAACGGCAAATCAGTTGCTGCTCCAATGAAGAAACCCAAGGTTGCACCCAAACCCAAGACTAAGTGCTTCTGTAATAAGGGGAACAACCACTAGAGCAGAATTACCCTAGATACTTGGTAGATAAGAAGGCTGGCATGGTCGATAGAAGTATATTGGATATACATTATGTTAATGTGTACTTTACTAGTACTCCTAGTAGCACCAGGGTATTAGATATCGGTTCGGTTGCTAAGTGTTAGTAACTCGAAATAAAAGCTACGGAATAAACAAAGACTAGCTAAAGGTGAGCTGACGATACATGTTGGAAGTGTTTCCAAGGTTGATGTGATCAAGCATCGCACGCTCCCTCTACCATCGAGATTGGTGTTAAACCTAAATAATTGTTATTGGTGTTTGCGTTGAGCATAGACATGATTGGATTATGTCTGTAGCAATACGGTTATTCATTTAAGGAGAATAATGGTTACTCTGTTTATTTGAATAATACCTTCAATGGTCTAGCACCTAAAAGGAATGGTTTATTGAATCTCGATCGCAGTGATACACATTTTCATGCCAAAAAGGATATAAGATAGTAATGATAGTACCACTTACTTGTGGCACTGCCATGTAAGTCATATTGGTGTAAAACGCATGATGAAGCTCCATGTTGATGGATCTTTGGACTCACTCGTTTTGAAAAGTTTAAGACATGCAAACCATGTCTATTGGTGTATATGCATGAAGAAACTCCATGCAGATGGATCGTTTGGACTCACTTGATTTTGAATCACTTGAGATATGCAAATCATACCACATAGGCAAGATGACTCAAAAGCCTCGTTTTCAGTAAGATGGAACAAGATAGCAACTTGTTGGAAGTAACACACTTTGATGTGTGCAGTCCAATGAGTGCTGAGGCATGCAGTGAATATCGTTATGTTTTACTTCACAGATGATTTAAGTAGATACTGTATATTTACTTGATGAAACACAAGTCTAAATTATTGAATGGTTCAAGTAATTTCAGAGTGAAGTTGAAGGTCATTGTGACAAGAGGATAAAATGTCTATGATATGATCATAGAGATGAGTATCTGAGTTACGAGCTTTGGCACACAATTAAGACATTGTGGAAATTGTTTCACAATTAATATCGCCTGGAACACCATAGTGTGATGGTGTGTCCGAACATCATAGTTGCACCCTATTGGATATGGTGCGTACCATGATGTCTCTTATCGAATTACCACTATCGTTCATGGGTTAGGCATTAGAGACAACCGCACTCACTTTAATAGGGCACCACGTAATTCCGTTGAGACGACACCGAACTATGGTTTGGAGAAACCTAAGTTGTCATTTCTTAAAAGTTTGGGGCTGCGACGCTGATATGAAAAAGTTTCATCGTGATAAGCTCGAACCCAAAACGGATAAATACATCTTCATAGGATACCCAAAATGGTTGGGTATACCTCCTATCTCAGATCCGGAAGCAAAAGTAATTGTTTCTAGAAACGGGTCCTTTCTCGAGGAAGAGTTTCTCTCGAAAGAATTGAGTGGGAGGGTGGTGGAGACTTGATGAGGTTATTGAACCGTGACTTCAACTTGTGTATAGCAGGGCACAGGAAGTTGTTCCTGCGGCGCCTACACCAATTGAAGTAGAAGCTTATGATAGTGATCATGAAGTTTAGGATCAAGTCACTACCGTACCTCGTAGGGTGACAAGGATGCGTACTTCAGAGTGGTACGCAATCCTGTCTTAGAGGTCATGTTGCTAGACAACAATGAACCTACGAGCTATGGAGAAGCGATGGTGGGCCCAGATTCCGACGAATGGCTCGAGGCCATAAAATCCGAGAAAGGATCCATGACTTTCGAAGAACTACTTGATGGTCGTAAGGCTATTGGGTACAGATAGATTTTAAAAGGAAGACAGACAATGATGGTAAGAATCACCATTAAGAAAGCTCGACTTGTCGTTAAGATGTTTTCCGACAAGTTCAAGGAGTTGACTACGGTGGGGCTTTCTCACTCGTAGCGATGCTAAGAGTCTGTTGGAAATGGATTAGCGGTTACTGCATTATTTATGAAATCTTGCAGATAGACTGTCAAAACATTGTTTCCTCGAATTTTTTCTTGAGGAAAGGTTGTATGTGATACAATCAGAAGGTTTTGACAATCCTGAAGAACGCTAACAAATATGAAAGACTCCAGCAATCCTTCTAAGGACTGGAGTAAGCATCTTGGAGTTGGAATGTACGCTTTGATGACATGATCAACGATTTTGGGTTTATACAAAAGTTTATGAGAAACTTGTATTTCCAAAGAAGTGAGTGGGAGCGCTATAGAATTTCTGATGAGTATATGTTGTTGACATATTGTTGATCTGAAATGATGTAGAATTTCTGGAAAGCATATGGGGTTATTTGAAAAGTGTTTTTCAATGGAGAACTTGGATTAAGCTACTTGAACATTGAGCATCAAGATATATGAGGATAGATCAAAAACGCTAAATGGTACTTTCAAATGAGCACATACCTTGACATGATCTTGAAGGTGTTCAAGATGGATCAGTCAAAGAAGGAGTTCTTGCCTGAGTTGTAAGGTATGAAGTTAAGAGTTAAAGCTCGACCATGGAAGAAGAGAGAGAAAGGATGAAGGTCGTCCCCTATGCTTCAGACATAGGCTCTATAGTATGCTATGCTAAGTACCGCACCTGATGTGTGCCTTGCCACATGTCTGGCAAGAGGGTTCAAAGGTGATCAAGGAGTGGATCACCAGATAGCGGTCAAAATTATCCTTAGAGGAATAAGGATTTGTTTCTCGATTATGGAGGTGATAAAGAGTTCGACGTAAAGGGTTACGTCGATGCAAGCTTTAACACCTATCCGAATGACTCTGAGTAGCAAATAGGATACGTATAGTGGAACAACCTTTTGGAATAGCTCCAAGTGGAGCGTGGAAGCAGCATTTACAATATGACCTAGAGATTTGTGAAGTACATACAGATCTGAATGTTGCAGACCCGTTGACTAAAACTTCTCTTACAAGCAAAACATGATCAAACCCTAGAACTCATTGAGTCTTAATCACAAGATGATGTGAACTAGTTTAGTGACACTAGTAAACTCTTTGTATGTTGGTCACATGGCGATGTGACCTGTGAGTGTTAATCACATGGCGATGTGAACTAGATTATTGATTCTAGTGCAAGTGGGAGACTGTTGGAAATATGCCCTAGAGGAAATAATAAATAAGTTATTATTATATTTCCTTGTTCATGATAATCGTTTATTATCCATGCTATAATTGTATTGATAGGAAACTCAGATACATGTGTGGATACATAGACAACACCATGTCCCTAGTAAGCCTCTAATTGACTAGCTCGTTGATCAATAGATGGTTACGGTTTCCTGACCATGGACATTGGATGTCGTTGATAACGGGATCACATCATTAGGAGAATGATGTGATGGACAAGACCCAATCCTAAGCCCAGCATAAAGATCGTAGTTCGTATGCTAAAGCTTTTCTAATGTCAAGTATCATTTCCTTAGACCATGAGATTGTGCAACTCCCGGATACCGTAGGAATGCTTTGGGTGTACCAAACGTCACAACGTAACTGGGTGGCTATAAAGGTGCACTACAGGTATCTCCGGAAGTGTCTGTTGGGTTGGCACGAATCGAGACTGGGATTTGTCACTCCGTGTAAACGGAGAGGTATCTCTGGGCCCACTCGGTAGGACATCATCATAATGTGCACAATGTGACCAAGGGGTTGATCACGGGATGATGTGTTACGGAACAAGTAAAGAGACTTGCCGGTAACGAGATTGAACAAGGTATCGGGATACCGACGATCGAATCTCGGGCAAGTACAATACCGCTAGACAAAGGGAATTGTATACAGGATCGATTGAGTCGTTGACATCGTGGTTCATCCGATGAGATCATCGTGGAACATGTGGGAGCCAACATGGGTATCCAGATCCCGCTGTTGGTTATTTACCGGAGAACGTCTCGGTCATGTCTACATGGTTCCCGAACCCGTAGGGTCTACACACTTAAGGTTCGATGACGCTAGGGTTATAAAGGAAGTTTGTATGTGGTTACTGAATGTTGTTCGGAGTCCCGGATGAGATCCCGGACGTCACGAGGAGTTCCGGAATGGTCCGGAGGTAAAGATTTATATATGGGAAGTCCTGTTTTGGTCACCGGAAAAGTTTCGGGTTTTATCGGTAACGTACCGGGACCACCGGGAGGGTCCCGGGGGTCCACCAAGTGGGTCCATCATCACCGGAGGGCAGCATGGGCCAAGTGTGGGAGGGGACCAGCCCCTGGTGGGCTGGTGCGCCCACCCCCCCACAAGGGCCCAAGGCGCCTAGGGTTTGGGGAGGGTGCGCCCCACCTTGCTTGGGGGGCAAGTTTCCCCCTCCCCCCCCCCTTGGCCGCCCCCCTAGATGGGATGTAGGGCTGGCCGCCGCCCCTAGGGGGTGGAAACCTAGGTGGGGGCGCAGCCCCCTCTCCCCCTATATATAGTGGAGGCATAGGAGCAGCCCAAGACATGAGTTTCTTCTCCTGTTGGCGCAGCCCTACCTCTCTTTCTCCTCATATCTCGCGGTGCTTGGCGAAGCCCTGCTGGACTACCACGCTCCTCCATCACCACCACGCCGTTGTGCTGCTGCTGGATGGAGTCTTCCTCAACCTCTCTCTCTCTCCTTGCTGGATCAAGGCATGGGAGACGTCACCGGGCTGTACGTGTGTTGAACGCGGAGGTGCCGTCCATTTGGCACTAGGATCTCCGGTGATTTGGATCACGACGAGTACGACTCCTTCAACCCCGTTCTCTTGAACGCTTCCGCTTAGCGATCTACAAGGGTATGTAGATGCACTCTCCTTCCCCTCGTTGCTAGTCTCTCCATAGATAGATCTTGGTGACACGTAGGAAAATTTTGAATTTCTGCTACGTTCCCCAACAGATGGCTTCTTCTCTCTCTATGAACATCAATAGTATTTTCTCCTGGATGTTCTTGGAGTTCTATCTGATGTAATATTCTTTTGCGGTGTGTTTGTCGCGATCCGATGAATTGTGGATTTATGATCAGATTATCTATGAATATTATTTGAATCTTCTCCGAATCCTCATATGCATGATCTGATATCTTTGTATTTCTCTTTGAATTATCGGTTTGGTTTGGCCAACTAGATTGGTATTTCTTGCAATGGGAGAGGTGCTTATATTTGGGTTCAATCTTGCGGTCTCCTCACCAAGTGAGAAAGTAGGGGTACCGAGGCACGTATTTGTATTGTTGTCATCAAGGATAAACATATGGGGTTTCCATCATATTGCTTGAGTTTATCACTCTACATCATGTCATCTTACTTAAGGTGTTACTCCGTTCTTTATGAACTTAATACTCTAGATGCATGCTAGATAGCTGTCGATGTGTGGAGTAATAGTAGTAGATGCAGAATCGTTTCGGTCTACTTGACACGGACGTGATGCCTATATGCATAATCATTTCCTTGGATATCGTCATAACTTTGTGTTTTTCTATCAATTGCTTGATAGTAATTTGTTCACCCACCTATTATTTTCCTTTAAGAGAGAAGCCTCTAGTGAACCTATGGCTCCCGGGTCTATTTTCCATCATAGGTTTTCAGATTTATAAACAAAAAACCCAAAAATACCTTGCTGCATTTTTTTACTTTTACTTTGTTCTATGTTTTAGTAATTTTTTTGCATCTATCTCTATCAAATCTCATCCTTGCATGTGAAGGTGAAGGGATTGACAACCCCTTTATCCCGTTGGCTAAAAGTGTTTGATTGTTTGTGCAAGTGCATAGATTGGAGACTTGCTTGTACCTCCTACTGGATTGACACCTTGCTTCTCAAAACTAAGGGAAATACTTATCTCTACTTTGCTGCATCACCCTTTCCTATTCAAGGAAAAACCAACACAAGCTCAAGAAGTAGCTGGAAGAATTTCCAGCGCCGTTGCCGGGGAGGTTCTACGTCAAGCCTACCAAGTACCCATCATAAACTATCATCTCTTGCATTACATAACTTGTCATTTGCCTCTCATTTTCCTGTCCCACTTCTAAAATGTTTTTAGAAAAACACAAAAATATTTTCCTTTTTATTTGCCTTCTTTTCGTTTTCCCGTATGTCTTACTTGGTTTGTTTGCTTGTTTGCTTGGTAGAATTGTGTATTTATTGAAAATCAGAAAGAAAAAAGTGTATGGATTATCATCCACTTGCTAATCTTTTTAAGAGATCCAAGTATGATGAACCTATTGCTAGTGAGTTGAGTGCACCAGATTATCCTGATGAAGTTTTGCTTGAAATTCATGAATGTGAAAATTGTGATGAAGTGTTAAAAAAAGAAATTTATGAAGTGATTCACGATTACTCCTTGAATAAAAAGCATGGTTGCAATGATTTTATTGTAAATCCTATTAATCTTAATTGTGCTAATAATATGCAAAACCCTAAGCTCAGGGATGCTAATTTTGCTATGTCCACTACTTAGTGCAGTGAACATGATTGGGGTGATTCTTCTTATGATCTCGAAAATTTATTTAAGCCTCATGATGAATATGTTTGCAGTAATATTGAAGTTGGGTTTGGAAGAGCATCAACTTTAGGTAAAAGTAATCCCACATATTTGGAGAGTATTCAATCTCGTGAAATTTTTGATAAAAGTGGGTCTGGAGATGTCATGACTTCATTTGATGATAATCTCACTATTTTGGAAGACTGTCAACTTTGCATGCATGTGGATCATGAAGAGAATATTTTATGTGATAGCTATACTGTTGAATTTGAATATGATCCCACATGTAATTATTATGAGAGAGGGAAATATTGTGGTAGAAATTTTCATGTTACTAAATTTCCTCCCATTATGTTGAGATTGTCAATGTTTCATTCTTCTCCCTTGCTTTTGCTAGTTTTTGCTTGTCTTGGTAATTTGCTCTCTTATAAAATACCTATGCATAGGAATTATGTTAGACTTAAATGTTTTTTCACATGTATTATGATGCTCTCTTTGTGTTTGAATTATTACCTTTTATGTGAGCACCATCAATACCTCAATGTCTAGCTAAAATGCTTTAAACAAAAGCGCTTGTTGGGAGACAACCCAACAATTTTCTTTTCTGTTTTTATGAGTATACACATTATTACCTCTATAGTAATTGTGTTTTGGTGTTTTAGTTAGTGTTTGAGCCACGTAAGACCTTTGGGATGGCTTACGGTGATAGTTGATTTGATCTTGCTGAAAAACAGAAACTTTTGGGCCCAGTAGAAGAATTTTAGAAAATCATTGAAGCATTATTTTTCTTTGAATTTTTTACACCAGATTGATATACAAATTTCCCAGGTAGTTATAATTTTATAGAATTTTTGAAGTCACAGAAGTATTCAAGATTTCTAGATTGCTACAGACTGTTCTGTTTTTGTCAGATTCTGTTTTCTTTGTGTTGATTGCTTATTTTGATGAATCTATGGGTAGTATCGGGGGGTGTGAACCATGGAGAAGTTGGAATACAGTAGATATTATACCAATATAAATAAATAATGAGTTCACAATAGTTCCAAAAGTGGTGATTTATTTTCTTATACTAACGGATCTCATGAGTTTTCTGTTGAGTTTTGTGTTGTGAAGTATTCATGTTTTGGGTAAAGATTTGATAATTTATGGAATAAGGAGTGGCAAGAGCCTAAGCTTGGGGATACCCAAGGCACACCAAGGTAAGATTCAAGGACAACCAAGAGCCTAAGCTTTGGGATGCCCCTGAAGGCATCCCCTCTTTCGTCTTTAATCCATCCGCAAATTTACTTGAGGATGTATTTTATTCACCACATGATATGTGTTTTTCTTGGAGCGTCTTTTATGATATGAGTATTTGCTTTCGAGTTTGCCACAATAATCCTTCCTGTACACACCTTTTTAGAGGGACACACTTAAATCGTGAGTTTATTAGAATACTCTTTGTGCTTCACTTATATCTTTTAAGATCGGCAATATGCTGTAGTACTTCACTTATATCTTTTTAGAGCACGGCGGTGGTTTTATTTCATAGAATTTTTTAACTCTCTTGCTTCAGTTATATTATTTGGGAGTCTCTAAAAAGCATGTTGATTTTTTTAGGTTATGAATTTAGTCCTAATGTAATGGGCATCCAAGAGGGATATAATAAAAACTTCCATATAAAGTGCATTGAATACTATGAGAAGTTTGATGCCTTGCCTATTGTTTTGAGATATAAAGATGGTGATATTAGAGTCATGCTAGTGAGTAATTGTGAATTGGTAGAAATACTTGTGTTAAAGTTAGTGATTCCCGTAGCATGCATGTATGGTGAACCGTTATGTGATGAAGTCAGAGCATGATTTATTTTTTGATTGTCATCCTTTGTGTGGAGGTCGGGAGCGCGCGATGGTTAACACCTACAAACCTCTCCCCTAGGAGCATGTGTGTAGTACTTTGTTTTGATTACTAATAAATTTTTGCAATAAGTATGTGAGTTCTTTATGACTAATGTTGAGTCCATGGATTATACGCACTTTCACCCTTCCACCTTTGCTAGCCTCCCTAGTACCGCGCAACTCTCGCCGGTGCATTACACCCACCATATACCTTCCTCAAAACAGCCACCATATACCTTCCTCAAAACAGCCACCATATACCTTCCTCAAAACAGCCACCATATACCTTCCTCAAAACAGCCACCATACCTACCTATTATGGCATTTCCATAGCCATTCCGAGATAATATTGCCACGCAACTTCCATCGTTCCGTTTATTATGACACGCATCATCATTGTCATATTGCTTTGCATGATCATGTAGTGACATAGTATTTATGACAAGGCCACCATTCATATTTTTCATACATGTCACTCTTGAGTCATTGCACATCCCGGTACACCGCCGGAGGCGTTCATATAGAATCATATTTGTTTCTAAGAATCGAGTTGTAATTCTTGAGTTGTAAGTAAATAAAAGTGTCATGATCATCATTACTAGAGCATTGTCCCATGTGAGGAAAGTATGATGGAAGCTATGATTCACTCACAAGTTGGGATGAGTCTCCAGGCTTTATGAAAAATAAAAGAGGCCAAAGAAGGCCACAAAAAATGAGGGAAAAGAGAGAAGGGGAAATGCTACTATCATTTTTCCACACTTGTGCTTCAAAGTAGCAGCATGATGTTCACGATAGAGAGTCTCCTATATTGTCACTTTCATATACTAGTGCGAATTTTTTAGTATAGAACTTGGCTTGTATATTCCAATGATGGGCTTCCTCATATTGCCCTAGGTCTTCATGAGCAAGCGAGTTGGATGCACACTCACTTAGTTTCTTTTGACCTTTCATACACTTATAGCTCTAGTACATCTGTTGCATGGCAATCCCCTACTCACTCACATTGATATATATTGATGGGCATCTCCATAGCCCGTTGATATTCCTAGTTGATGTGAGACTATATCCTTCTTTTTGTCTTCTCCACAACCACCATATTCTATTCCACCTATGGTGCTATATCCATGGCTCACGCTCATGTATTGCATGAAAGTTGAAAAAATTTGAGAACATCAAAAGTATGAAACAATTGTTTGTCTTGTCATCGGGGTTGTGCATGATTTAATACTTTCTATGATGTAGATGGAGCATAGCCAGACTATATGATTTTGTAGGGATAACTTTCTTTGGCAATGCTATTTTGAGAAGAAATAATTGCTTTGTTAGTATTCTTTAAGTAATATCGTTTTTATGTCAATATTAAACTTTTGTTTTGAATCTTATGGATCTGAATATTCATGCCACAATAAAAAAATACATGGATAAATATGTTAGGTAGCATTCCACATCAAAAATTCTATTTTTATCATTTACCTACTCGAGGACGAGCAGGAATTAAGCTTAGGGATGCTTGATACGTCTCCAACGTATCTACAATTTTTTATTGTTCCATGCTATTATATTATCTATTTTGGATGTTTTATATGCATTAATATACTATTTTATATTAGTTTTGGGACTAACTATTAACCCAGAGCCCAGTGCCAGTTTCTGTTTTTTTTCTTGTTTTGAGTTTCGCAGAAAAGGAATATCAAATGGAGTCCAAACGGAATACAAATTTATGATGATTTTTTTGGACCATAAGACACACGTAGGTCTTGTAGATCAAGTAAAAGGAGTCCTGAGGCGGCGACAAGGGTGAAGGGCATGCCCTAGGAGGGACGCCCCCTGCCTTGTGGGTCCCTCAGAGCTCCACTAACCCTAATATTTCGCCTATTAATTCAAAAATATTTCCAAACCACCAGAAGCGTCCACAAAAATACTTTTCCGCCTCCGCAAGCCTCTGTTCCAGTGAGATCCCATCTTGGGGCCTTTTCCGGCAATCTACCGGAGGGGGATTCGATCACGAAGGGCATCTACATCAACCCTATTGCCTTACGATGAAGCGAGAGTAGTTTGCCTCAGACCTACCGGTCCATAGCTAGTAGCTAGATGGCTTATTCTCTCTCTATGATCTTCAATACCATGTTCTCCTCATGTTCTTTGAGTTCTATCCGATGTAATATTCTTTTGCGGTGTGTTTGTCGAGATCCGATGAATTCTGGATTTATGATCAGATTATCTATGAATATTATTTGAATCTTCTCTGAATTCTTATATGCATGATATGATATCTTTGTATTTCTCTTCGAGTTAGAGGTTTGGTTTGGCCAACTAGATTGGTATTTCTTGCAATGGGAGAGGTGCTTAGTTTTGGGTTCAATCTTGCAGTGTCCTCACCCAGTGACAAAGTAGGGGTAGCGAGGCACGTATTTGTATTGTTGCCATCAAGGATAAAAAGATGGGGTGTTCATCATATTGCTTGAGTTTATCCCTCTACATCATGTCATCTTACTTAAGGCGTTACTCCATTCTTTATGAACTTAACACTCTAGATGCATGTTGGATAATGGTCGATGTCTGGAGTAATAGTAGTAGATGCAGAATCATTTCGGTCTACTTGACACGAACGTGGTGACTATATGCATAATCATTACCTTGGATATCATCATTACTTTGCGCTTTTCTATTAATTGCTCGATAGTAATTTGTTCATCCACCTTATTATTTTCCTTCAAAAGAGAAGCCTCAAGTGAAACCTACGGCCCCCGATCTATTTTCCGTCATATATTTTTGGATCTATAAACCAAAAAACCCAAAAATACCTTGCTGCAATTTATTTACTTCTACTTTGTTTTTCATTTTAGTAATCATTTATATCTATCTCTATCAGGTCTCATCCTTGCAAGTGACCGTGAAGGGGTTGACAACCCCTTTATCGCATTGGATGCAAGTGTTTGATTTTTTGTCTAGGTGCATAGATTGGAGACTTGCTTGTACCTCCTATTGGATTGATACCTTGGTTCTCAAAACTAAGGAAAATACTTATCTCTACTTTGCTGCATCACCCTTTCCTCTTCAAGGGAAAAACCAACGTAAGCTCAAGAACTAGCAATTCTACTCATATGATGATTTCATAAAGTCCCATAAAAATAACAAAATGGGAAGTTATGTAAAAAAATGACATGCACAAAGTTTTTCTTAATAATTTCATTGGACTTTTAACATTCAGTAGTAAATATTTTCATAATAAAAGTTTGCCAAAAATATTTTGTAATAGTATTTTCAAACTCTGAAATGCTTCTGTTGCACAGAGGTCCTATTCTGTCCCATTCCTATGTTATAACTACAACCCTATTTTTCTTATCTCAATAAATTCTGCAATCTTTCCATCTTATAGTCCTTCCAGCTAAACTGTTAAGTCCAGAAGGTCAGCTCTATTTGCATCTCTTAAGTTCACCAAATTATTCCTATAGTTTTGGTCCGGAACTGAATTTCACCAAAACATGCACTTGCAAGTTGTTTATTCTTCCAAACTAAACATACCACCCTCTGTATGATGCAATGAAGCATCATTCTGTAAATTTTGGTCATCAACAAAATTTCCTAGGCCACAGTGGCATTTCACCAAACATCTTGTGTGCATGGCAGAAAGTATGCAACCCTCTAAACTACATATGTAACTTGTTCTCCTTGTCAATCTAGCATGTCCATCAACCTTTTCATAACCATTAACACCATCCTGACAAGTTATAGCTCGATTGGATCAACATGAATGCCATTAGCATTTCATCGAACACCCTGAGGGCATGCACAGAGCGCAGCCAGCGCGGGCTTATCATAGCCATGGGTACTGAGCTGCTGCCACCCTCCTATTACTTCCCTCACTCGCAATGCGGTGTTCGTTTAGGCGGGGAGCGGCCGAAGCGGCATCGACGTCGAGCGCGGGTGGCGGCCGTAGGCAGGGCATGGTACGTCTCTGTCATATCTACTTTTTCAAACACTTCTGCTCTTGTTTTGGACTCTAATTTGCATGATTTGAATGGCCCGGACTGACGTTGTTTTCAGCAGAATTGCCATGGTGTTATTTTTGTGCAGAAATCAAAGTTCTCGGAATGATTTGAAACTTTCCAAGGAATTTTTATGGAATTAATAAGGAATATTGGCCCAAAGAACAACTGGAGAGGGGCACCAGGGTGCACACACAGCACCTGGGCGCGCCCTCCGGGGCGCACCCTGGTGTTGTGTGGGCCCCTTGTGGCCCATTTAACCCTACTCCAATCGTATAAATTCATATCCTGGGAGGAAAAATAAAGGAGCAAGAATTATGGTGTTTCACGAGGTGGAGCCCCCGCCACCTCCTATTCTTCATCGGGAGGCCAGATCTGGAGTCCGTTTGGGCCTCCAAATTTATCATATCATCTACCTTACGAACTGCAGGGCACACGGTTTATCACTAAACATGCAAGCGTGTGAAAGGTGCGACACATTGGAGCTCTGTCAAATCCGGGTGAGCAGTTTGCACTAGAACAAGCCTTGCAACAAACTTCTTTTATTCAAACATGCGCGCATTTAGAACGCAACGCATGGCCTCAGCTAATAACTAGCCCGAAGACCTGCACAACGTAGGATCCTCACACACTTGTCGTGCCATCCCATGACTTGAGGATCATGGCGTCACACATTATCACACACATATGCAAAAGTGCCATGCAAAGCACTTGCAAGTTTATTTATTCTAGCAAGCAGATGCTGCCAGTACTATGTCACGTACGGTACACACTCCTTCCTTCATTGGCTAGGTGGCCAGCCAAGAAGTGTGCATCAACCAACCTTTCATGGAGAAATGTAGAACCCAATCGCGTCCAGGAAGGCACCGGCGCGTCCAAAGAAGCCGACGATCTTACCACCGTCAAGCACCGGGACGCGGAAAGGAGTACCGGTACCTGAGCCGTATGTCTTGGCAACCCCCTTGGATGTGACAATTTTAAGAGAGGTTACAATCTCGTCAGTCCCAAATTTACCCACCGTCCCAGAGATTTCTGTCACATAGTTGGTAGCGTCTAGATTAATCTGCAAGAGATGGCAATCATCAGGTCATGTAGGTAAGAGGTAGGTATATGAGTTCATGTAGGAGAACTAGTAACCCTAGCCGTTGGATTGGATCTATATAGAATGCCTGACCAGCTCAAACAATAATCAAAACCGACGAAAGGAAACAATATAGCACAAGACAAAAGAATATTTAAAAAACAAACATTTCACGCACCGTATCTTCCGTGCCGCCAGTGCCACCCCACTTGATGCCGGAAGAGTGTTGAGCGTTATCGGTGCCCACATAGGTGAATGCAATAGCGTCAACGATAGCTCCGCTACCGACGGTCACACTAACCATACGGGTGGGCTTTGGCTGGACATCACGCTCGCTGCCACCATTCCCACCCCATGGCCCAATCTTCACAGGCTTGCTCTGAATTAGTTAAGGAGTATACCATTAATTTACTCCAAAATTTAGGATTTCGAGACCAATCCCTTCAAAATACTGTCGAATTTCTCCATTCTTTTGAAGAAAATGAATAAATAAGGACCACATGAGAGGCTCGAACACGTACCATTTTGGCTCTAGCTTTATCAAACCCACCCAAAGCAGCAACCTATGTACGGGTGTAGAAGAGTGACTTGGTTTGCTGGATGGCTTCGTTGTGCAATAGAGAGCCCCCTATATATAGCGGTGCACCCCGGCTCCTCAGAGTTGATAAGAACAAAGGTAGTACTCCAGACGCTGTCTTTGAGACTGTTGCAAGACAAGAGTAACTAGTACACACTATTCTTGCCTAAGCATGCATGCCTAAAACTTGAACGCAATTTAGTTATGGGCCAATTTTACTGAAAACCTCATGACCATTGTTGTAAATTACATATTGTTTTTACTATCTTGAAGCGTCCATTAAATTGTGGTCAGTGATGGGTTCATGTGAACGCCGGTAACGATTTTCAAGTCTTATGGACCCATGATTAATCCCGTTTGACTTAGCTACCGAATATACTCTGTATTCGCCAATGTCTCCATGGAATGCTTGAGAACTTCAAACCATGAGAGAATCTGACGGTCAAAACTCTCAACGAGCTGATTGGTATATAGGCTATAGCTCCTCAGTGTGATCCTTGGATCTATTGCTCTGTTATAGCATTCAAATGCTGTTATGATTTGGCAATGGAATCTTTTTTTGCGGGTTATTTGGCAATGGAATCTAACTTGTCTGCCTCTTGTTTGCCTTTTTTTTAGGAGAGGCTCATGTTTGCCTTAATGAACGGTTGGCTATAATCTATATCTGTTGCTGTAGTACCAAAGATGCTAGTTTAATATGCAATCATTTCTTAGGCAGCTCTCATTACTTGAACTCCATACTTTTACTATATTTGTTTTTTCTAGTGCGATTTAGAGCGAGGAGACGGTTTTACCATTGAATCTGAGCATTACTATACCTAAAATTATTTTTACGAGCACACGTGACAATAATGAACGAACTGGCTAATTCGGTTGGGCAAAAGAGTTGTACGTGGTAACCAGTAACTAGTAGATTACCAGAACGACAAAATTGTACTCCCTTCGTTCCTAAATATTAGTCTTTGTAGAGATTCCACTATGTGGATTACATACGGAGCAAAATGAATGAATCTAAACTTAAAATGCATCTATATACATCCGTATGCGGTTTATAGTGGAATCTCTACAAAGACTTACGTTTAGGAACGGAGGGAGTACTAAAGAGCTCCTTTGGGCAAGGCGAGGACTTGTGCAGCTACGTATTTGTTTACCTTGTTGACGAGGGAGGAAGAAAGCCGATCCCAAGAAGATGCGGCGGAGGGTTGCCGAGGTTCTTCTTGAGGCGTCCGAGGGAGAGAGAATGCGTGTGGCGTAGGGGCGCTGGAGCTCCTGTAATCGTATGGTGGACATCTCCGACTGTAAGAGCTGCTGCTCGGCGATGACACGACGGTGGCCCGACCACGCACGTACACGTACACGGTAACGTTAGTGACTTTGTATTCAAAATAATGCGACTCCGAACATACTACATGCCTACACACACAAGTATGGTCTCAGCTGCATTACTGTACTCTACAGTACTAATCAGCTATAATGCGGTCTGGTGATGTGAGAAAACATTGAGACGTGCTGCATCAAAGATCTTTCGTGATCCAGCACATGGCATGGCCGGGTGGATGCATGCACGCTCATGATCTGGCTCCAGCGTTCAGCCCATCCATGGCGTTCATGCTGTGCTCCTACTCCATCTCCATGCCCGTGTCCAGCAGGGCAGACTTTATTTATAACAGGGCAGACTTTATTTATTTTATTTTAAAATATAACAGGGTGCTATACAAGAGCAGAACTACCATGCACCACAAAAGACCACGATCTGAAGAACATAGGGGCTGTATGCATCATTCTGATGCAGAGGCCGGGGGTAATCCTACTTTTCTAACAAAGAACTCAGCTGAACCTTCACATATGTGGACGCCCCTCCCTCCGAATGTTGGTAGTAGTATTGGACTAGTGGTTAATGCAGTGTCTGTTTATTATTATTTGATTAAGTGTGTGTTAACATACACATCACTAAACTTTATTACACAGATATAATTAACATAGTTGAGTAGCATGCAACAAAGTTAATATACACCCGGTTTTGGTCATACCTACCGCCAAAGAGCCAGGGCTCCGCCTCCTCCTGCTCCTCCTCCAAGAAAGAAAGTTAGGGTTTGTGCCTCTCACCGGCGCCGGCGTAGGTCCGCCTCGTCTCCGGTGGCCCTAAGGCCATGGAGGCGCGGTGGATCCTTGCAAGGGCTGGCGGGAGGGCTCCGTTTTTAGTCCTTTTTTTCAATCTTGTTAGGGTTTGTGTCCTACTCAGGAAGGCGAGACGGCGGCGACTCCCTCAAGATGGGATAAAGGTCTCCCCGTCTAGCCCCCGTTCCGGCGGTGCGCCTAGCATTGTTGGTGGGCGTGTGGAGCTGTGTCTCCGGCAGATCTATCTTTGGTGGATTTTCTCGGATCTCGTCATTGTTCGTCTATGTTCGTGTGTCTTCGGTTTGGATCCTTCCGATCTACGTTATTTTTCATCGGCGGCGGTTGCTGTTCTGGGGTGCTGGTCCTATGGGGCCTTAGCACGACGACCTCCCGACTGTCTACTACAACAAGTTGTGCCCGGCTCCGGCGATGGAGGGGCGATGACGGCGGCGCGCCTTCGGCTCGCTTTGGTGCTTGTAGTCGTCGCTAGGTGGTCTACGAATCTGGATATAATTTTTATTTCTGGTATTCGTTGTACTGCCATGATTGAAGATGAATAGATTGGAAGTTTTTCAGCAAAAAAAAAGTTAACATACACCCACCTGCCCTGTTTGCGCACCCATGAAAAAAAGCAGAATAAAAGGCAAAGGACAAAATCATACCTTCATCAATGGCCAAGAGTGGTGTTTATGAGGTTGGTGATGTTCTTTAGGCTGAAATGGCTTTCCTTCGAGTCTTCACTATCTCAGGAGTTGGTCTTCGAATTGGGTGATGGTGCACATCACCTCCTTCCACTCTTTTGACTCCCGAGGGGTCCACCTGGGAAACCCCGATGCAACTGGAAGTCCATGTGAAAACTCGGCGCAGGAGGTGGCACGCGGCTATGTCGATCTCCTTGAATGGTGGCACCAGGCCCCCCAAGGACGACTTGGGATGCGTCACTCCACCACCCGACTAGAAACCGTCGGCTCGGTGGAAATCCCCGGGCACCCGGATTGTATTTGGGAATCGTTTTCTTCGACATACAACAACAACAACAACAACAACAAGGATTACCATCAGTCTACAGTATAATAAAATAAAAATACAATGATTATTTTGGACCAAAAGAAACGAAGGAGCCAATCACAGAAATTTGTTGTGGTTACATTATCTTCATCAAGAAAATATTATCCACTTGGATTGAAAGCCTGCAAATATATTTCTGGATGATAATTTGGCACCAAAAGTTGCTGATTTCAGTCTGTCAAAGTGCTTTGTTGAAATGCAAAGCCAGGTTCTTACTATGAATGGAAGAATGTTGTAATTTTGCTAAGCCTATTGGAAGTGCAATCTCAATTTATGCTATATCTTTATAACACCCCATTACGGTGCTCATTAGCCAATCCACAGATACATATTTAAGCAGTGGATATATGGCACCAATTTTTTTGACCATACTGAAATCACATATTGGCATTCATACGGGCTTCATACTACAGTATTGGTGTAATAATCATATAGAGATACTTATGGAGGGTTGTGAACCAACCAGTGGTTGGATGGTTAGAGGGCCCACCAGGGTTCAAGTCCTGGTGCTCGCATTTATTCCTGAATTTATTTCCGGATTTCCGGCGATGCCAATTCAGTGGGAGGCGACGTTCCCTTCGACGACGAGGTGCCTGCAGTGACTTCGTAAATTTCAAGATGATATGCCGGTTCGGTCTTTCGGAGGTGCTCATAGGGGTAGAGTGTGCGTGTGTGCGTTCATCGGGGTGAGTGTATGCGCGTGTATATGAGCACTTGCGTCTGTAATGTGTTCAAAAAAAGATACTTATGGAGGGTAGGTAATGGTACTTATGCAACTACAAGGAATTGATCCACTTGATCATAGGGGTTTCGAATAATTTATGGAGGGTACTCACAGAGGGTTGGTAACGGTACTTATGTACTATTTTGCTATCCACTTGATCAGAGGGGTTTAGAATAATTTAGTACATTGACATTCCAATGTTCATTAGTACAGCAACCCCTTTTATAATTGGATGGAGCCACTGAAATTCTGGAAGTGAACATGTTTCATATTAGAATGAGTGTGATAGAACCAAATGTATTTTGCCACCCCTTTAATTACATGTTTATTGCAAAGGTTTATTCCAAACTTGCAACCTGTGTTCTTTGAGAGAAAACATTTCGTATGGTAGTATGAGCATTTTGTATAGCACTGAGATTGTACTGCCGACATAACAGGATCAGACCGCCAAGAATGCTTTTAAAAAAATCAATAGATTGCCCTAAGCTTTGAGAGCCACAGCAAGCCACACCAGCGCTACTGCAGGGACAAACGGGGGCATCGAGCCAAGGTGAGCCCCTCCCCTCCTCCCAATGCCTTTTATGTGGCTCTCCTTTCAAGTGGTGCTGCTGATGATGTAATATGTCCCATCGAACCATATCACTATCGGTTATGCCAAATCTATTACTAGAACTTCATCATTTGTTCGTATGTTGGACTGGGCACTGTAAATTTGAATCATGTATCAAATTGCACTCTAATGCTTCTGGGTTTATTTCAACATTCTGCCTTTACTATTACGCTTCTACAATTTTACTTACCTAAGTATCTATAATTACTAATAGACTTTAACTTGGGATTTATTTCCATCACACTCAATTTTTTTAGGCCCGGCCTGGAGGTGCTGGCAACCTGATGGACGATGACGATTTAATAGTCAAGGGGCTTCCACATGTTATAAGTAAGCCATGCATATGTATAAAATTTACTTATTAACCTAATAGATTCTTTTACCTTTTCAGTGAATGTAGCTCTCTGCCATCTGTGTTATCATCAGCAGAAGGTATATGCTCGAAGAAGCTATCAATTAATGGATCGATGATACAATTCATGCATTCGAACTTGCTGACGATGCCATGTTAATGGCATCGGTGAAAATCGATCTCCCACCCCACAACAAAAGCATATTGCCAACTCAACAACAACTTTATGGAGAATCAACTCAGCTTGCCAGCGATGCTATTGAATCAACATGTTCTGCTGCTTTAGACTATCTACAGGCCGTGGGCATAATTACAATAGATGATGCCAACTTGGTGGAGCTCAAGAAATGCCAAAGGTAACTCAAAGTTGAGCAATTCTGGTCATCAGTGGTATATGATCGTGCGGAATCCTTTCAGAATCAGCTCGCCTCTTTAACCATGTTAGAGGAATGGCCTCATTCACAGAGCGACGATGATAACAATCCAGCAGCTAAAAGTGTCAACAAATTAGAGGTAATCACAGTATTGGTCAGCTTTCACTTGCATTCCTATAATACTAGAGGATGGACATTGACCTCTAGGATGGCCACACTGAAACTGACATACCCTCCATCCTACTCTTCAGACTTCTACAACTATATGTATTACTCATGTTGGTTGATTTCCCAATGAAACAGACCACATGCACAGCAAAAAATCAAAGTCCCAGCCTACTGCCTGCATGACTTTAGTCTTTAAAGACTAAATGCATGGGTCAAAATGTATGCCGGTTTTTAAAATCATTTCGTATAGCATCTATAGAATATATCAGTGTTTAAGCAGCATAGGAGCTCCTCTCTGCAGCTATCGACTATCGTTGCGAATCTCGAAAGACACGCTTCAAGATTATGCCTCTTATAAGCGAGAAGCCTGGATTTGTGCTCTCTTTTGATAGACGCGGTATGTAATAACGAATCACGTTGACCTCTGTCTAAATGCATGGAACTTTGTGCCGAGTTATATGAATTGCTGCCCAGGATTCAGTTTGTATTTTATTTACCTATAACATGGTATGTAATGGCAAGGAAGTCGAGGACTACGTATGGATGTTGTTTAATTATATATTTGATGGTGACTGTTTCTTAAATAGTTAGCTGGTCCCTGCTGGCAAATTTGTTGAGCCTTTTGATGCTCTCTTTGATTTCCGATCCGTTCTATGTGTTTGATTGAGCTTACCAGTCCTGCTACCAAATACTTATGCACATGGAAACTCTAATAGAGTTATAGCTGTCTAAATTTTCTAAGACTATATCAACTGTAAATTTAGTTGGTAAACACAACTACATTATCCTTTTTTTTTTATATTTGCAATGCTTCAATTACTGTATTACCGGGTTGGATATTAATATGGTTTATAATATGGTAGATAATAAAGTGGAAGCCACTCGGATAAATCCATGGTTTATCTTCATATACCTCATGGACTGCAGGGCAATGGTTTACCACTAAACGTGTGTGCGCGTGAAGGAGCGGCCAAATGTTACCCTGTCCAACTCCAAAGATCGAATCCAGCTGAGTAGGTTGCACCAGAGGATCAAGGCGTCACATACATGCACGTTCGGTTGCCCATGGAACCATGACGAGATATGTTGTGGCTAAAACGAATTGTTCATACATCACGTGGGGTGTCTATCTGTAGCGGCAAATCGGTGTCGCGGGCCTCGTCGGCACTCTCCACACATCATGTGGGGTGGCACTGGCGGCACGGAAGACACGGTGCGTGAATTTTTTTTTTCTTTTCTTTCTCTTGTACTAATATTGCTTCAATCATCAGATTTTGATTATTGCTTGATCTTCCGGCGGATTCCTCTGGGGTCAGAGGATGAAATTGGAGATGAGGAGTGCGTTGGGAGAATGACGAAATCGCCGCCTGTGTCGCCCGTCCGGACGACGCGGGGGCTATTTTTTTTCCAACTCAGTTTGTTTGCTCTCTCATTATGTTGAATAAACAGTAGCTGACTTGATCTCCGCGTCAACTAAGGATGCGCTTTGCTTTGTCGAAATCTTGATCAAAAAATACACAATTCACATAAACAAAACTATGCAAGCACCGTAAGGAACCAATTTCAACAAGTTAATTGTTTATTCAAGCTTTCTTTCATATATTTTCACAAACTTCGATTAACGATTTTTATTTTTCTTGAAGCAAATATTGGTCAATTAAATTCATTTGCATCTTAATCAAGGTGCTAGACAACTTTGCTATGAGAAATGCAAAGCACTACCAAACATTATTTCTCGAGTAAATGGACGATGAAGTTATTATCCTGTCCCCACACATATCATGTATTACAAGACATTTTATTTTGCAGGAAAATTGTTGCAAGACATTAACATTTCATCTTCAGTATTTTATACATTAGGAACGTGTTGAAGGCATGGTGGATCAATGGCCTATACAGCCTGTATTACTGCTCATGAATCATGGTACCTAAAAAATTTGTTGAGCTATCCAGCGCATCTGGATCGATTTGCTTCGCTGTCTCTTTTTTTTTTGTTAGCACAGTGCATATACAGTACTCTTATTTTATGCGTGCATCAACCACATCCACATATGATTGCATTACTTGTTATGTTGCCCACATGGACTGCCGGAGGACAGGACATGCAGATCGTACTGTAATCATTAATGGAAGATCGTGTTCTGACTGGCCGATTTGATCCCACACATCCTTATCTATTAAGAGGTGCTGTCAGAGGCGGTGACAATTTGAAGGAGCATTGTCGATAAATATAATAATATTTGTTAACAAAATGTATTCACATCAGATATGAAGACACTGACTGAGTTAATTGCTAAACAAAACAATACAACTACTCAGCTAAGGTCTAAATTTCCAAAAACTAACGGCATTTGATTTTTCACAGAATACTATGGACAACGTAATGTGTTTTCAAGCACGCGTCAATCTAATCGACTATGAAGTCAGCCAGCCCAGTGATTGCGGCTTATATGCTGAAGACCAGATCACGCTTCTCGACCGGTGCATGTCAGTCGGAAGTAGTATTTTGACCGCGACGAGAAACTTATTCATGAACATATTTAGCACAACGGGCATGAGGCTGATGAGCGATGAATGTATTCTTCATTGAATCGAACAGCCAATAGGACAGCTCCTTCAAGCACCCGTTTTAGATGAGGTATATCTCATAAGCATTTCTGGAGCTGAAGGTATATACCAGTCCCACATTTAATCTAGCGGAGATTAGTGCCCACATTAGACCTACCCATTGGTTTTTCAGATATTGTGTTGATAGAACACCATATAGCAAATAAACTCTGAACTCATGCTGCATGTCAGTCAGGAAAGGAGATTGATGGCTTCTGGTGGAAAATAAGGAGTATCTACAGAGAACCTCAGCGAAATCTCAAATTCAGAATTTGTTTGGAAAACCCATCTGATAAATAGACAGTCTTTTCTCGTAAATAAGCAGCATAAGATCATTCTTATATGCTATATAGCTTATGGGGGATGCTTTAGCTCAACATGAGCTCATCATGGAAGCAACTGTGGCGGAGCAAGACGAGTAGGCCGTCATTAAATCCCTCTCTGATCCGATCTGCCACAACAGGCACTTGTGACGAGCATGGGGCAATGATGGACACCTCGTCTTGACTCTAGACAAATACGAGCTGGCACGTGTTGCCAACGCTGACGTCGTCGGCATCCATGCTCGATCTGGTGTGCTGGATAGCCGGTGACCCCTGTTGAAATATATGGCCCACCTCCCTCCATGAGTTCGGCCATTTGAATGAGTTAGCTGGAGCATGAATTCAATATGGTATCGGAGCATCACATCTTGTATAACATGGGATCATATGCTGAATGAGATTAATCTAAAGGATCCTAGAATACCTACAATCTCTATACAATCAGGTTATGATACACATGGGATCATATACTGGATATTGGAGGTATTTACGTTAACAACCCCTACGACAACAGGCGGCAGCGCATTTTTTCTGGGTGGGCACCACCAGCGAGGCGGCAGATGGTGGTGCTCATGCAGAAACAACCTCCTCAACCACAGTTCTCCATCTCCACACATGTGGATGCCATATCGGCTTATTACCCATTTACCAATTGTTTTTGGACCAAATGTATCACTTAAAAGAGGTTATGGCCCCAAACGTGCAACTTTTGAATTTGTGGACTAAAGTGTTCATATAAATTGAGTTTATGGATAAATGGTGCAGTCTAAACATGACGATTAGGGTTGGCCTACTGGCTATGGCTACAAATGGATTTCACCTGGCTTCGTCTTCTGGATTCCATATGATTTCTTAACGTTGCTCCTCTATTTAATATACAACATGCAAGAGTATCAATCAAATGCTTTCAATCATTGCTCAACTCATATATATATGTAATAACGAAAGAAGCACGTGGAAGGCCTGGTGCTATAGTGGTTGATTGATTGAGTGCACATTGGTCAGATCCCATGCCCTATACAATTTGTACTACTACTCGTGATTCATGGATTCAACTAGGTGCCCGGCAATAATATTGTAATTATTAAGCAAATTTGTGCAAGTACAACACACTAATTGGAATTGCTTCATCATTATTACTTATTGGCTAGAACTAAAACACACTATTTGGAATTGCTCCTTCCAAATTACTTCCTATACTAGCTAGCGCATTGGCGCAATGCACACACTATACTCTTTCAGATTTTTTGTATGCGTGCATGACATCCACATACAAATTTTCCATCGGAGTGAGTCTGTAAGTCGTAACTATCAATTGTAAGCACATAATAAAGTCTCCTAAACATAGGAAGGAACTGAGACAACTATCTTTAGCAGAGAAAATATTGTCATAAGTCTTAATTACTATCATGCAAATAGAAATCCATAAAATGGTGGCTTTCTCAAAATAGGGTGGCAAAATTAGGGCAGCCCTTGAGGGGCCGTGAACACCAAGTACTTCCATGCCGCAGACTCACAATGTCCTCTTATAAGTAAACTTCTTGCTTGGAAGAGAAAGGGGTTGAATTCCACTCCCACAACCATAAGACCAATATCATGTCTACTTTCTTCACCAACCTACTCAGTCGCTGGGTGCAATCTCACTGAAATGTCTCTTTAATTGAGCAACATTTACCCTACAACGGAGACACAACTAGAGACCTAGATGGCCCTTTCTTTGACAAGGAATGCCATGATACCTTCTTCCAAATGAATAATATTCCAAGTTAGGGAAAGCTTAATCTCCAGATCGGTCCACTGCCTCCTTCTACATAGGTAGTGTCGGTCCTATATGACTTTACTATTGCTCATGTATCCCTTTTTATCTTTTCTAGTCAGAATGTTGGTGTTTGGCTGCGTGCATCTTAGATATGCAGAGGCCGGTGTTGCTCATCCTGCTTTGTATCCGCTTGATGCAACATTTTGAGTTAATAAAATTTCCCTTTATTGAAAATAAAGTGCGCTCCCAAATGGATTCAGACCAGGCTTTTGCCTGAAATTTCGGCACTCCACTAAACATCTAAGTATACATTTCTTTACTCGTGTCCACAATCTAAGTGCCGGTATTCATAGGGTCCACAAAAACTCCCCCAAACAATGGGGTTTTATGACACACGATACTAGTTATATCGGTAATTGCGGCCACATGACAAAATAGAGCTAAATTGACTACATTTGGAACGGCCATACTGGATGGATTTCATGTGTTCACGATGTTACATAATGGTATCATCATGACAGACTCGATAAACATGCCACATGCGGGGGTACAGGAAAACTCCCTAAACAATGGGGTTCCATGAACATGCTCTAACCGAGAGAGGGGAAAATATCAGGTGGTACGGGAGCTTAGGTGCTCCGGCAGGGGTGGAGCTCTCATGTAGGCAATGGTGCCAATTGACACCAATGGTTTTCAAAATTTCTTCATTAATTTTACACTAATCACTTTTTATTTTGCATAGATGGCACCATTCATATAAGACTAACACCATAGGAACTATTTTTTAGATTCGTCCATGTGCTCCCGTATATAGGCTCTGGCGAGCCGTTGGATCTGTGATCGAAGGGTCATCGGCCGAGCTCCTGTAGTTGCACGTACATATCAGATACTTTGAGGGATTTTTTGCAAAGTTGCAGGACCTCTGCCCGCAAGATCCAACGGCTTACAGGAGCTCATAACACGGCAGCACCTGCTCCTGTAACACATGATACTCACCAGCCGAGAGAGCTATCCAAAACCGATGCAGCCCCTTGTCAGTGTCACCATGCTTACATCGACTGGGCCATCTACTCCATTAATCTCGCAGCCAGCCGCCTCAGCAATGCCACACAGTCTTTTCTGGTGATGAAAATGTGAAGGTTAACCAACTTCTGATAGAGCAACTAAAGGCCAGGCAGAGTACTACACTATTGTTGCAGTTTTTGTATTTGATTATTCTATTCTTGCAATTAATTAGTGCTTCTTCTCCTTTTTTCATGATATATATCTGCTCATCTCTATTTGAAGCATAGAATCTTGCAACCATGCACAAAGGGAAATGATTGCATGTATACAGAAAATGCGTTGACATGCCATGAGATGCGGCAAGTGCACACCAAGACCCAAACTTAGGTAGATTCAGGGGCATATTTTGAACTTGGGAGAAAGTTAATTCCTAGAGACCAGCCAAGTCCAGTAAGTATTTTTGCCTGGAAACTAATCATTAGATGTGGCGATAAACCATTGGGACCAATGATGACTTTGATTTTATATTTCACCTTTGAATTTCTTCTGCGTGGAAGAAACCAATGATCTGATCGTGTCATAGCATTTCTTTTACACATTCGTTCAACTTGTGCCAATTTGGAATACCAGTTTTTATTGTTTTCTTGGACATCATGCATGTTCACTAGTGATGCATGGTTCTATTTCTTTCTTCTTTGTAAGTTTTTTTACCACACTCTTACACAAGGGAAGCTAACAATAACGCATGGTCCCAAGTAGCGGACAGATTTTGTGGTTATTTGGTACTTGTACGTAGCAGTAACAAGTTTATATTTCAAAGAGTTAATCCAGAACTTTGAGAGACGAGACACATATAGTTTCAGAAGCTTCGGTGGTAGCATATCTTATACACATCCATTCAACTTGTTGCTCAATTAGAACAAAGGTTTTGCCATTTTCTTGCTCATCATGCATGATTTTTCTTTTCCATTTCATCCACATAGTGTGGATTTAAGGTCAAAAAAGAGTCAGTGGCAGACATTTTATAGCTGCATGCACAAGCACAACATGCGGCATAATTAGGCGGGAATGGGCGCTAGCCATTACTAGACGCAGTTCCCGGTGAGAAAAGAGTCTGCCGGACTGGCACGGGCAACATCGCTGCGTTAAAAACAGTTGATCTTTTGGGTGCATTGCACACGGTTATCAACAGAACCACGGATGTGGAGATACCAACTCTTGTGCACATCTGTAGCCTAGAATCATGTTCACTACCTTACACACAGTTCTAGCGTCTCCATCAGTGTGCGGAATGAGAATGATATTGCACACATGTTCTCTACTATAATTGTGTGCAGCTTATCTCACACAATGTCAATGATTTTGATTGTGCAAACCATGTGCGGAGTATCGTACACGGTAGTCATATTCTCTAATGTGTGAGATGTTTCCTTCTAATCGCACACAATTCGGTGTTTCCAATCGTGCCGACCGTGGGTAGATCTATTCAGTTGTGGAGTCGGGGTGGCACGATGGCGGTGAGAATCATGTCGACTTTGGTCATGGCAGACGATGGTGGCATCCTTGATGTTGTTTCATTATGGAGGCAAATCATTTCCTTGCCAAGGTATCGTCGTTGCAGTCTGTGTCACCTCACTCGAGCTGCTCCGTGGGAAACCCTAGATTTGGGTCTCCCGGATCGGATGATGCCGGTGCCTATGGTCCCATTTCCCCTCCTCGGGTCATCGTTTTGGACAAGGTGTTGGCTGGAGGGGCCAAGAGGTGGTGCGGTATTGCATCTACCACATCAACGATGATGGTTGTCAGTAGCATGGCACAGCGGAGTATCGGCGATGGACGCATGTGGATGGACACGTGGAGGGTGGTGGTGCTATCTAGCATCGTCGTGGCATCGACAACAGTTGGGCCTAGCATGGTCAATGTGTTGACCCCCTGAAGATGTGATGACAACCAATGGCAGCAGCAGATTCTATAACGTGTGCATGCTGAGGGTCTGCTACACGTTTGGTGCTCTCAGCTCTCCATGGAGTGGCTTGGAGGTCTCATCTGGTTAGATGATGTGTGTTGGTGCGAGATGAGGGCGTGTGATCCAGCTTGTAGGTGTAGTGACATGGGTCATTAGGAATGTAGCTTTGGGTTGATCCACGTATTTGTTTTGTCAGGATTTATTGAATGATTTAATAAAGATGGTTGTGTTCATCCTTGGATGCATAGACTTGGGTTTTGAACCTCCTATTCGAAAAATGCACCATTCTGCGCTACCATGTTCATGTACCATCATCAAACATTGTAAGGAGATGTAGCCAGCCCCACAAAGATCGAATAAACAAGCTATATTTACATTGTGCCAAATATGGCCCCTCAAGCCCTCGAGACATACCACAATAGTACCATTATCAGAGATTCGATACACATGCCCCAAGCGCGCGGGAGGAGGGGGGTGTTCCAGTAAATTACCCAAATAATGGGGTTTTATAACACGCTATAGGAATTATTATTTTTTGAAAGGAGGGTTACCCCCGACCTCTGTATTAAAATCATGCATGCAACAATATTTACTAAGTTATTCAACAGAGTCTGACAAAATCTAACCTATAAAGGATGAAGGGGGTGCTAGACAGGCTCGCGCCATCCACGTTGACAGGCAGCGCGCGAGGGAAAAAACAAAAGCGAGCGTACAGTGCACAACGGGCACAGCGCGCGAGGGAAAAACAAAGAAAAAGGCTGCACCGCGCGAGGAAAAAAACAGCGAGCAGGGGTCCCGTGAAAATATCTCCTCTCCCCTCCCCTCCCCTCTCCCGTGCTCTCCATCCCCCGATCCCCTCGTTCCCTCCCGTCGCGCCGCCGCCGGTTCCACGCGGCCTTCTCTCCCTGGCGCTCGAGGCCCCTCCTTCCCTCCCATCGTGCCACCGGCTCCATGCGGCGGCCGACGCGACCTTCTCTCCCCGGCGCTCGAGATCCCCTCCTTCCCTTCCGTCGCGCCGCCGGTTCCACGCGGCACCCGTGCTCTGCCGCTCATCCATGGCTCCTTCTATCCTCCTTGTCCGATGGAGTCGACCGGCATCGCTCCATCTCGAGCTGCTCCAGGAGAGAGAAAGAGGAGAGGGAGGTGTGCCGGCGAACGGGAGAGGGTCACCGGCTGCCGCAGGCCTGCGCGGATGAAGTCGGGCGTGACCTCGCGGTCTGTGGCGGCTCAATCTGCTCCTGGATCGGTCGAGGGCCACACCAAGGTCGTTGATCTGCTGCTCGACCGCGATCCGGCGGCCGTCGTCGAGGACCAGTGGGGAAGCACGGTGAGTCTGCTTTAAACTTTTGCCTATTAAAACTGATGATAATATTGTTATAGCAGATCAATCTTCCGTCACTTTGAAGCTCATCTTCTTTTCCATTACACGTATGAGATGGTGGTAGTGTGGAATTGATTTTACATCATGTCCTATCACTGTGAAGGTTTCCTCGCTTTGGTGTTCAAGTGCCATTACAAACAAGGGCGGTTTTGCTTTTCTACTTCAAAATTGAATGCTAACTTTTTATTGGTAATAAATATGTGTCAGAATAGGAAGTTAGAAACCGGCGTCGAGTTTTGAAGTGGACATATGGCCTCTCAATAAATCAATCGACCTTTCTCTATGGTTGTATACTTGGAGCGCTACAATTTGAACCGTTATTCCTTCTCTACAATGGACGGGCGCAGCAATGTGCGCCTTGTTTGCCTCATTTTAGAGTGGATGGTGCTTTGCTAATTATAATTCGAAGTGGTCTTTCCCTCTTGTCTGATCTGATTTTGTGGTGAAAACAATAGTGGATTTTGACCCTGGGTGTCTGTGGCTGAATAGAATGGTGTATCACAACTGAATTTCCATATTATGATGCAAAGGGGACACCTAAATGGATACCGCTCTTAACGAAAAGAAACTTGCATATCATTGACATCTGTTTGCAACACCCGATAGTAGTGTGACACCCAACTAATTTCTGACTAAGCCTCTCTTTGTATATCTAGGATTGCTACTAGAACATGCCGTTCCAAGTTGCAGCTATGATTTTTCTATGCATGAATAGTCTTTTTTCTTTTAAATGGCAGTGCATGCTGCAATAGCTGGGATAGATGGTAGCAGCGGTGGTCAAGACGTCAAGTGACAGCGGGCGCACCTGATACCAAGATGCCAAGGTGAGCAACACACAGATTATATGTCCAGTCAACCTTTATCTTCCAATTTAGAGCTTGTTGCTTCAATCCTCCATCTTCATCCTCCCTCATGTAGTGAAGAATGGAACAACTGACTTTGTTCTTCTTATAGCGTATATACACCTGAAAGTTGATTCAGTTATCGAAGAGTTGCATAAATGCTTCCTTCTTTTGAAAAGGTAAAGTGCATAGGTGTTTTTTCGATAAGCTCACCTGTAAGCAAATGTGGTCTGAAGTGGTTTCCCACTTCCCTAATTTTCTCATTAGTATATCCAAATAAAATAGCACACTGAATGTATAGCTTTATTATTTCATCTACATTGGTAGGAATGGAAATTTTAAATTGGGTTTGCATCGCTGAATTATCGCTTATATTAGAATATTTCTTCCAGCCTTAACACATATGAATTGATTTTTTACTTTGGATGTCTGTTCTATTTTCGCTATTAGAGAATGGGGATGCCATATGTACACTTGTTTGGTCTTCATGACTGCACCTTTCTAATTTAATTTTGCATGCAATAGTCGAGAATTAGCATCTAGCAGGCATTGGTTTCTGCAGTTGTTCTTACTCATTCTATAGTGTCGCATGTTGATCTTTTTCTTCTACTTTTAGTGTAGGCACAAGCTATCAATCTTGTTTTAGTTTGATATTTGAATTTTCATGGGTTTAATTGTTTATCCTTGACTATTTTGGTTTTTGGTACTGCTGATCAGGAACTAAGTTGACAAGCATCAATATTTTTATTATAGTAAGATAATATGTGTTCCTATACTGTCGGTTTGTATGATTCTAGCTTCTAAACCCAATCTATGTTGCTTCAAAGAGCTTTGAAGTTTTGAATCAAAGTTACAAGCATGTTCAACCATTGGAACTAAATAACCCTGAAATGTCTCATGTAGTTTTCGGAGATCTCATGGGTCTTTCTATCTATCTTTACAAGATTCTGAATATCTGCTTTTAAAATTTGTATCATTTGCTGCAAACACTTTAATTCTTAACTATTCACTTTCTAATTCAATCTTGCGGTGTCCTCACCAAGTGAGAAAGTAGGGGTAGCGAGGCACGTATTTGTATTATTGTCATCAAGGATAAAAAGATGGGGTTTCCATCATATTGCTTGAGTTTATCACTCTACATCATGTCATCTTACTTAAGGTGTTACTCCGTTCTTTATGAACTTAATACTCTAGATGCATGCTAGATAGCTGTCGATGTGTAGAGTAATAGTAGTAGATGCAGAATCGTTTCGGTCTACTTGACACGGACGTGATGCCTATATGCATAATCATTGCCTTGGATTTCGTCATAACTTTGTGTTTTTCTATCAATTGCTCGATAGTAATTTGTTCACCCACCTATTATTTTCCTTTAAGAGAGAAGCCTCTAGTGAAACCTATGGCTCCCGGGTCTATTTTCCATCATATGTTTTCAAATCTATAAACAAAAAACCCAAAAATACCTTGCTGCATTTTTTTACTTTTACTTTGTTCTATGTTTTAGTAATTTTTTTGCATCTATCTCTATCAGATCTCATCCTTGCATGTGAACGTGAAGGGATTGACAACCCCTTTATCCCGTTGGCTAAAAGTGTTTGATTGTTTGTGCAAGTGCATATATTGGAGACTTGCTTGTACCTCCTACTGGATTGACACCTTGGTTCTCAAAACTAACGGAAATACTTATCTCTACTTTGTTGCATCACCCTTTCCTATTCAAGGAAAAACCAACACAAGCTCAAGAAGTAGCAGGAAGAATTTCCAGCGCCGTTGCCGGGGAGGTTCTACGTCAAGCCTACCAAGTACCCATCATAAACTATCATCTCTTGCATTACATAACTTGCCATTTGCCTCTCATTTTCCTGTCCCACTTCTAAAATGTTTTTAGAAAAACACAAAAATATTTTCCTTTTTATTTGCCTTCTTTTTGTTTTGCCGTATGTCTTACTTGGTTTGTTTGCTTGTTTGCTTGCTATAATTGTGTATTTATTGAAAATCAGAAAGAAAAAAGTTTATGGATTATCATCCACTTGCTAATCTTTTTAAGAGATCCAAGTATGATGAACCTATTGCTAGTGAGTTGAGTGCACCAGATTATCCTTATGAAGTTTTGCTTGAAATTCACGAATCTCGAAATTGTGATGAAGTGTTAAAAAAAGAAATTTATGAAGTGATTCACGATTACTCCTTGAATAAAAAGCATGGTTGCAATGATTTTATTGTAAATCCTATTAATTTCAATTGTGCTGATAATATGCAAAACCCTAAGCTCGGGGATGCTAATTTTGCTATGTCCACTACTTAGTGCAATGAACATGATTGGGGTGATTCTTCTTATGATCTCGAAAATTTATTTAAGCCTCATGATGAATATGTTTGCAGTAATATTGAAGTTGGGTTTCGAAGAGCATCAACTTTAGATAAAAGTTATCCCACATATTTGGAGAGTATTCAATCTCGTGAAATTTTTGATAAAAGTGGGTCTGGAGATGTCATGACTTCATTTGATGATAATCTCATTATTTTGGAAGAGTGTCAACTTTGCATGCATGTGGATCATGAAGAGAATATTTTATGTGATAGCTATACTGTTGAATTTGAATATGATCCCACATGTAATTATTATGAGAGAGGAAAATATTGTGGTAGAAATTTTCATGTTACTAAATTTCCTCCCATTATGTTGAGATTGTCAATGTTTCATTCTTCTCCCTTGCTTTTGCTAGTTTTTGCTTGACCTGGTAATTTGCTCTCTTATAAAATACCTATGCATAGGAAGTATCTTAGACTTAAATTTTTTTGTCACATGTATTACGATGCTCTCTTTGTGTTTGAATTATTACCTTTTATGTGAGCACCATCAATATCTCAATGTCTAGCTAAAATGATTTAAAGAAAAGCGCTTGTTGGGAGACAACCCAACAATTTTCTTTTCTGTTTTTATGAGTATACACATTATTACCTCTATAGTAATTGTGTTTTGGTGTTTTAGTTAGTGTTTGAGCCAAGTAAGACCTTTGGGATGGCTTACGGTGATAGTTGATTTGATCTTGCTGAAAAACAGAAACTTTTGGGCCCAGTAAAAGAATTTTAGAAAATCATTGAGGCATTCTTTTTCTCTGAACATTTTACACCAGATTGATATACAAATTTCCCAGGTAGTCATAATTTTAAAGAATTTTTGAAGTCACAGAAGTATTCAAGATTTTTAGATTGCTACAGACTGTTCTGTTTTTGTCAGATTCTGTTTTCTTTGTGTTGTTTGCTTATTTTGATGAATCTATGGGTAGTATAGGGGGTGTGAACCATGGAGAAGTTGGAATACAGTAGATATTATACCAATATAAATAAATAATGAGTTCACAACAGTACCAAAAGTGGTGATTTATTTTCTTATACTAACGGATCTCATGAGTTTTCTGTTGAGTTTTGTGTTGTGAAGTATTCAAATTTTGGGTAAAGATTTGATAGACTATGGAATAAGAAGTGGCAAGAGCCTAATCTTGGGGATTCCCAAGGCACAACAAGGTAAGATTCAAGGACAACCAAGAGCCTAAGCTTTGGGATGCCCCTGAAGGCATCCCCTCTTTCGTCTTCAATCCATCCGTAAATTTACTTGAGGCTGTATTTTTATTCACCACATCATATGTGTTTTGCTTGGAGCGCCTTGTATGATATGAGTATTTGCTTTTTAGTTTGCCGCAATCATCCTTCCTGTACACACCTTTTGAGAGGGACACACTTAAATTGTTAATTTATTAGAATACTCTTTGTGCTTCACTTATATATTTTGAGCTAGGCAATATGCTCTAGTACTTCACTTATATCTTTTTAGAGCACGGCGGTGGTTTTATTTCATATAATCTTTTTAACTCTCTTGCTTCACTTATATTATTTTGAGAGTCTCTAAACATCATTGTAATTTTTTTAGGTTATGAATTTAGTCTTAATATAATGGGCATCCAAGAAGGAAATAATAAAAACTTCGATATAAAGTGCATTGAAATACTATGAGAAGTTTGATGCCTTGAATATTGTTTTGATATATAAAGATGGTGATATTAGAGTCATGCTAGTGAGTAATTCTGGATTGGTAGAAATACATGTGTTAAAGTTTGTGATTCCCGTAGCATGCACGTATGGTGAACCATTATGTGATGAAGTCGGAGCATGATTTATTTTTTGATTGTCATCCTTTGTGTGGAGGACGGGAGCACGCGATGGTTAACACCTACCAACCTCTCCCCTAGGAGCATGTGTGTAGTACTTTGTTTTGATTACTAATAAATTTTTGCAATAAGTATGCGAGTTCTTTATGACTAATGTTGAGTACATGGATTATACGCACTCTCACCCTTCCACCTTTGCTAGCCTCCCTAGTACCGCGCAACTCTCGTCTATGCATTACACCCACCATATACCTTCCTCAAAACAGCCACCATATACCTTCCTAAAAACAGCCACCATACCTACCTATTATGGCATTTCCATAGCCATTCCGAGATATATTGCCATGTAACTTCCACCGTTCCGTTTACTATGACACGCATCATCATTTTCATATTGCTTTGCATGATCATGTAGTTGACATATTATTTATGACAAGGCCACCATTCATATGTTTCATACATGTCACTCTTGAGTCATTGCACATCCCGGTACACCGCCGGAGGCGTTCATATAGAATCATATTTGGTTCTAAGAATCGAGTTGTAATTCTTGAGTTGTAAGTAAATAAAAGTGTCATGATCATCATTACTAGAGCATTGTCCCATGTGAGGAAAGTATGATGGAAGCTATGATTCACTCACAAGTTGGGATGAGTCTCCGGGCTTTATGAAAAATAAAAGAGGCCAAAGAAGGCCACAAAAAATGAGGGAAAAGAGAGAAGGGGCAATGCTACTATCATTTTTCCACACTTGTGCTTCAAAGTAGCAGCATGATGTTCACGATAGAGAGTCTCCTATATTGTCACTTTCATATACTAGTGCGAATTTTTTAGTATAGAACTTGGCTTGTATATTCCAATGATGGGCTTCCTCGTATTGCCCTAGGTCTTCATGAGCAAGCGAGTTCGATGCACACTCACTTAGTTTCTTTTGACCTTTCATACACTTATAGCTCTAGTGCATCTGTTGCATGGAAATCCCCTACTCACTCACATTGATATATATTGATGGACATCTCCATAGCCCGTTGATATTCCTAGTTGATGTGAGACTATCTCCTTCTTTTTGTCTTCTCCACAACCACCATATTCTATTCCACCTATGGTGCTATATCCATGGCTCACGCTCATGTATTACGTGAAAGTTGAAAAAATCTGAGAACATCAAGAGTATGAAACAATTGTTTGTCTTGTCATCGGGGTTGTGCATGATTTAATACATTCTGTGATGAAGATGGAGCATAGCCAGACTATATGATTTTGTAGGGATAACTTCCTTTGGCAATGCTATTTTGAGAAGAAATAATTGCTTTGGTAGTATGCTTGAAGTATTATCGTTTTTATGTCAATATTAAACTTTTGTTTTGAATCTTATGGATCTGAATATTCATGCCACAATAAAAAAAATACATGGATAAATATGTTAGGTAGCATTCCACATCAAAAATTCTGTTTTTATCATTTAACTACTCGAGGACGAGCAGGAATTAAGCTTAGGGATGCTTGATCCGTCTCGAACGTATCTATAATTTTTTATTGTTCCATGCTATTATATTATCTATTTTGGATGTTTTATATGCATTAATATACTATTTTATATTAGTTTTGGGACTAACTATTAACCCAGAGCCCAGTGCAAGTTTCTGTTTTTTTTCTTGTTTTGAGTTTCGCAGAAAAGGAATATCAAATGGAGTCCAAACGGAATACAAATTTACGATGATCTTTTTTGGACCATAAGACACACGTAGTTCTTGGAGATCAAGTAAAAGGAGTCCTGAGGTGGCGACAAGGGTGAAGGGCATGCCCTAGGAGGGACGCCCCCTGCCTTGTGGGTCCCTCAGAGCTCCTCTAACCCTAATCTTTCGCCTATTAATTCCCAAATATTTCCAAACCACCAGAAGCGTCCACAAAAATACTTTTCCGCCGCTGCAAGCCTCTGTTCCAGTGTGATCCCATCTTGGGGCCTTTTTCGGCAATCTGTCGGAGGGGGATTCGATCACGAAGGGCATCTACATCAACCCTATTGCCTTTCCATGAAGCGAGAGTAGTTTACCTCAGACCTACCAGTCCATAGCTAGTAGCTAGATGGCTTCTTCTCTCTCTATGATCTTCAATACCATGTTCTCCTCATGTTCTTTGAGTTCTATCCGATGTAATATTCTTTTGCGGTGTGTTTGTCGAGATCCGATGAATTGTGGATTTATGATCAGATTATCTATGAATATTATTTTAATCTTCTCTGAATTCTTATATGCATGATATGATATCTTTGTATTTCTCTTTGAGTTAGAGGTTTGGTTTGGCCAACTAGATTGGTATTTCTTGCAATGGGAGAGGTGCTTAGTTTTGGGTTCAATCTTGCAGTGTCCTCACCCAGTGACAAAGTAGGGGTAGCGAGGCACCAATTTGTATTGTTGCCATCAAGGATAAAAATATGGGGTGTTCATCATATTGCTTGAGTTTATCCCTCTACATCATGTCATCCTACTTAAGGCGTTACTCCATTCTTTATGAACTTAACACTCTAGATGCATGCTGGATAATGGTCGATGTCTGGAGTAATAGTAGTAGATGCAGAATCATTTCGGTCTACTTGACACGAACGTGATGACTATATGCATAATCATTGCCTTGGATATCATCATTACTTTGCGCTTTTCTATCAATTGCTCGATAGTAATTTGTTCACCCACCTTATTATTTTCCTTCAAAAGAGAAGCCTCAAGTGAAACCTACGGCCCCCGGATCTATTTTCTGTCATATATTTTCGGATCTATAAACCAAAAAACCCAAAAATACCTTGCTGCAATTTATTTACTTTTACTTTGTTATTCGTTTTAGTAATCTTTTATATCTATCTCTATCAGGTCTCATCCTTGCAAGTGACTGTTAAGGGATTGACAACCCCTTTATCGCGTTGGGTGCAAGTGTTTGATTTTTTGTCCAGGTGCATAGATTGGAGACTTGCTTGTACCTCCTATTGGATTGATACCTTGATTCTCAAAACTAAGGAAAATACTTATCTCTACTTTGCTGCATCACCCTTTTCTCTTCAAGGGAAAAACCAACGCAAGCTCAAGAACTAGCAAGTCTACTCATATGATGATTTCATAAAATCCCATAAAAATAACAAAATGGGAAGTTATGTAAAAAAATGACATGCACAAAGTTTTTCTTAATAATTTCATTGAACTTTTAACATTCAGTAGTAAATATTTTCATAATAAATGTTTGCCAAAAATATTTTGTAATAGTATTTTCAAACTCTGAAATGCTTCTGTTGCACAGAGGTCCTCTGATGCCTATAGATCACTTTCATGCAAAAACCCAACTTGATCCTTTGGAAATATTAAGCAAAACATTTTTTTCTATTCTGTCCCATTCCTATGTTATAACTACAACCCTATTTTTTTTTATCTCAATAAATTCTGCAATCTTTCCATCTTATAGTCCTTCCAGCTAAACTGTTAAGTCCAGAAGGTCAGCTCCATTTGCATCTCTTAAGTTCACCAAATTATTCCCTATAGTTTTGGTCCGGAACTGAATTTCACCAAAACATGCACTTGCAAGTTGTTTGTTCTTCCAAACTAAACATACCACCCTCTGTATGATGCAATGAAGCATCATTCTGTAAATTTTGGTCATCAACAAAATTTCCTAGGCCACTGTGGCATTTCACCAAACACCTTGTGTGCATGGCAGAAAGTATGCAACCCTCTAAACTACATATGTAACTTGTTCTCCTTGTCAGTCTAGCATGTCCATCAACCTTTTCATAACCATTAACACCATCCTGACAAGTTATAGCTCGATTGGATCAATATGAATGCCTTTAGCATTTCATCGAACACCCTGAGGGCATGCACAGAGCGCAGCCAGCGCACGCTTATCATAGCCATGGGTACTGAGCTGCTGCCACCCTCCTATTACTTCCCTCACTCGCAATGCAGTGTTGGTTTAGGCGTGGAGCGGCCAGAGCGGCATCGGCGTCGAGCGCGGGCGGCGGCCGTAGGCAGGGCATTGAACGTCTCTGTCATATCTACTTTCTCAAACACTTTTGCTCTTGTTTTGGACTCTAATTTGCATGATTTGAATGGCTTTAACCCGGACTGACATTGTTTTCAGCAGAATTATCATGGTGTTATTTTTGTGCAGAAATCAACGTTCTCCGAATGAGTTGAAACTTTCCAGGGAATTTTTATGGAATTAATAAGGAATATTGGCCCAAAGAACAACTGGAGAGGGGCACCAGGGTGCACACACAGCACCTGGGTGCGCCCTCCAGGGCGCACCCTGGTGTTGTGTGGGCCCCTTGTGGCCCATTTAACCCTACTCCAATCGTATAAATTCATATCCTGGGAGGAAAAATAAAGGAGCAAGAATTATGGTGTTTCACGAGGTGGAGCCCCCGCCACCTCCTATTCTTTATCGGGAGGCCAGATCTCGAGTCCTTTTGGGCCTCCAAATTTATCATATCATCTACCTTACGAACTGCAGGGCACACGGTTTATCACTAAACATGCAAGCGTGTGAAAGGTGCGACACATTGGAGCTCTGTCAAATCCGGGTGAGCAGGTTGCACTAGAACAAGCCTTGCAACAAACTTCTCTTATTCAAACATGTGCGCCTTTAGAACGCAATGCATGGCCTCAGCTAATAACTAGCCAGAAGACCTGCGCAACGTAGGATCCTCACACACTTGTCGTGCCATCCCACGACTTGAGGATCATGGCGTCACACATTATCACACACATATGCAAAAGTGCCATGCAAAGCACTTGCAAGTTTATTTATTCTAGCAAGCAGATGCTGCCAGTACTATGTCACGTACGGTACACACTCCTTCCTTCATTGGCTAGGTGGCCAGCCAAGAAGTGTGCATCAACCAACCATTCATGGAGAAATGTAGAACCCAATCGCGTCCAGGAAGGCACCGGCGCGTCCAAAGAAGCCGACGATCTTACCACCGTCAAGCACCGGGACGCGGAAAGGAGTACCGGTACCTGAGCCGTATGTCTTGGTAACCCCCTTGGATGTGACAATTTTAAGAGAGGTTACAATCTCGTCAGTCCCAAATTTACCCACCGTCCCAGAGATTTCTGTCACATAGTTGGTAGCGTCTAGATTAATCTGCAAGAGATGGCAATCATCAGGTCATGTAGGTAAGAGGTAGGTATATGAGTTCATGTAGGAGAACTAGTAACCCTAGCCATTGGATTGGATCTATATAGAATGCCTGACCAGCTCAAACAATAATCAAAACCGACGAAAGGAAACAGTATAGCACAAGACAAAAGAATATTTAAAAAACAAACATTTCACGCACCGTATCTTCCGTGCCGCCAGTGCCACCCCACTTGATGCCGGAAGAGTGTTCAGCGTTATCGGTGCCCACATAGGTGAATGCAATAGCGTCAACGATAGCTCCGCTACTGACGGTCACACTAACCATACGGGTGGGCTTTGGCTGGACATCACGCTCGCTGCCACCATTCCCACCCCATGGTCCAATCTTCACAGGCTTGCTCTGAATTAATTAAGGAGTATACCATTAATTTACTCCAAAATTTAGGATTTCGAGACCAATCCCTTCAAAATACTGTTGAATTTCTCCATTCTTTTGAAGAAAATGAATAAATAAGGACCACATGAGAGGCTCGAACACGTACCATTTTGGCTCTAGCTTTATCAAACCCACCCAAAGCAGCAACCTATGTACGGGTGTAGAAGAGTGACTTGGTTTGCTGGATGGCTTCGTTGTGCAATAGAGAGCCCCCTATATATAGCGGTGCACCCCGGCTCCTCAGAGTTGATAAGAAGAAAGGTAGTACTCCAGTCGCTGTCTTTGAGACTGTTGCAAGACAAGAGTAGCTAGTACTGAAAACCTCATGACCATTGTTGTAAATTACATATTGTTTTTACTATCTTGAAGCGTCCATTAAATTGTGGTCAGTGATGGGTTCATGTGAACGCCGGTAACGATTTTCAAGTCTTATGGACCCATGATTAATCCCGTTTGACTTAGCTACCGAATATACTCTGTATTCGCCAATGTCTCCATGGAATGCTTGAGAACTTCAAACCATGAGAGAATCTGACGGTCAAAACTCTCAACGAGCTGATTGGTATATAGGCTATAGCTCCTCAGTGTGATCCTTGGATCTATTGCTCTGTTATAGCATTCAAATGCTGTTATGATTTGGCAATGGAATCTTTTTTTGCGGGTTATTTGGCAATGGAATCTAACTTGTCTGCCTCTTGTTTGCCTTTTTTTTAGGAGAGGCTCATGTTTGCCTTAATGAACGGTTGGCTATAATCTATATCTGTTGCTGTAGTACCAAAGATGCTAGTTTAATATGCAATCATTTCTTAGGCAGCTCTCATTACTTGAACTCCATACTTTTACTATATTTGTTTTTTCTAGTGCGATTTAGAGCGAGGAGACGGTTTTACCATTGAATCTGAGCATTACTATACCTAAAATTATTTTTACGAGCACACGTGACAATAATGAACGAACTGGCTAATTCGGTTGGGCAAAAGAGTTGTACGTGGTAACCAGTAACTAGTAGATTACCAGAACGACAAAATTGTACTCCCTTCGTTCCTAAATATTAGTCTTTGTAGAGATTCCACTATGTGGATTACATACGGAGCAAAATGAATGAATCTAAACTTAAAATGCATCTATATACATCCGTATGCGGTTTATAGTGGAATCTCTACAAAGACTTACGTTTAGGAACGGAGGGAGTACTAAAGAGCTCCTTTGGGCAAGGCGAGGACTTGTGCAGCTACGTATTTGTTTACCTTGTTGACGAGGGAGGAAGAAAGCCGATCCCAAGAAGATGCGGCGGAGGGTTGCCGAGGTTCTTCTTGAGGCGTCCGAGGGAGAGAGAATGCGTGTGGCGTAGGGGCGCTGGAGCTCCTGTAATCGTATGGTGGACATCTCCGACTGTAAGAGCTGCTGCTCGGCGATGACACGACGGTGGCCCGACCACGCACGTACACGTACACGGTAACGTTAGTGACTTTGTATTCAAAATAATGCGACTCCGAACATACTACATGCCTACACACACAAGTATGGTCTCAGCTGCATTACTGTACTCTACAGTACTAATCAGCTATAATGCGGTCTGGTGATGTGAGAAAACATTGAGACGTGCTGCATCAAAGATCTTTCGTGATCCAGCACATGGCATGGCCGGGTGGATGCATGCACGCTCATGATCTGGCTCCAGCGTTCAGCCCATCCATGGCGTTCATGCTGTGCTCCTACTCCATCTCCATGCCCGTGTCCAGCAGGGCAGACTTTATTTATAACAGGGCAGACTTTATTTATTTTATTTTAAAATATAACAGGGTGCTATACAAGAGCAGAACTACCATGCACCACAAAAGACCACGATCTGAAGAACATAGGGGCTGTATGCATCATTCTGATGCAGAGGCCGGGGGTAATCCTACTTTTCTAACAAAGAACTCAGCTGAACCTTCACATATGTGGACGCCCCTCCCTCCGAATGTTGGTAGTAGTATTGGACTAGTGGTTAATGCAGTGTCTGTTTATTATTATTTGATTAAGTGTGTGTTAACATACACATCACTAAACTTTATTACACAGATATAATTAACATAGTTGAGTAGCATGCAACAAAGTTAATATACACCCGGTTTTGGTCATACCTACCGCCAAAGAGCCAGGGCTCCGCCTCCTCCTGCTCCTCCTCCAAGAAAGAAAGTTAGGGTTTGTGCCTCTCACCGGCGCCGGCGTAGGTCCGCCTCGTCTCCGGTGGCCCTAAGGCCATGGAGGCGCGGTGGATCCTTGCAAGGGCTGGCGGGAGGGCTCCGTTTTTAGTCCTTTTTTTCAATCTTGTTAGGGTTTGTGTCCTACTCAGGAAGGCGAGACGGCGGCGACTCCCTCAAGATGGGATAAAGGTCTCCCCGTCTAGCCCCCGTTCCGGCGGTGCGCCTAGCATTGTTGGTGGGCGTGTGGAGCTGTGTCTCCGGCAGATCTATCTTTGGTGGATTTTCTCGGATCTCGTCGTTGTTCGTCTATGTTCGTGTGTCTTCGGTTTGGATCCTTCCGATCTACGTTATTTTTCATCGGCGGCGGTTGCTGTTCTGGGGTGCTGGTCCTATGGGGCCTTAGCACGACGACCTCCCGACTGTCTACTACAACAAGTTGTGCCCGGCTCCGGCGATGGAGGGGCGATGACGGCGGCGCGCCTTCGGCTCGCTTTGGTGCTTGTAGTCGTCGCTAGGTGGTCTACGAATCTGGATATAATTTTTATTTCTGGTATTCGTTGTACTGCCATGATTGAAGATGAATAGATTGGAAGTTTTTCAGCAAAAAAAAAGTTAACATACACCCACCTGCCCTGTTTGCGCACCCATGAAAAAAAGCAGAATAAAAGGCAAAGGACAAAATCATACCTTCATCAATGGCCAAGAGTGGTGTTTATGAGGTTGGTGATGTTCTTTAGGCTGAAATGGCTTTCCTTCGAGTCTTCACTATCTCAGGAGTTGGTCTTCGAATTGGGTGATGGTGCACATCACCTCCTTCCACTCTTTTGACTCCCGAGGGGTCCACCTGGGAAACCCCGATGCAACTGGAAGTCCATGTGAAAACTCGGCGCAGGAGGTGGCACGCGGCTATGTCGATCTCCTTGAATGGTGGCACCAGGCCCCCCAAGGACGACTTGGGATGCGTCACTCCACCACCCGACTAGAAACCGTCGGCTCGGTGGAAATCCCCGGGCACCCGGATTGTATTTGGGAATCGTTTTCTTCGACATACAACAACAACAACAACAACAACAAGGATTACCATCAGTCTACAGTATAATAAAATAAAAATACAATGATTATTTTGGACCAAAAGAAACGAAGGAGCCAATCACAGAAATTTGTTGTGGTTACATTATCTTCATCAAGAAAATATTATCCACTTGGATTGAAAGCCTGCAAATATATTTCTGGATGATAATTTGGCACCAAAAGTTGCTGATTTCAGTCTATCAAAGTGCTTTGTTGAAATGCAAAGCCAGGTTCTTACTATGAATGGAAGAATGTTGTAATTTTGCTAAGCCTATTGGAAGTGCAATCTCAATTTATGCTATATCTTTATAACACCCCATTACGGTGCTCATTAGCCAATCCACAGATACATATTTAAGTAGTGGATATATGGCACCAATTTTTTTGACCATACTGAAATCACATATTGGCATTCATACGGGCTTCATACTACAGTATTGGTGTAATAATCATATAGAGATACTTATGGAGGGTTGTGAACCAACCAGTGGTTGGATGGTTAGAGGGCCGACCAGGGTTCAAGTCCTGGTGCTCGCATTTATTCCTGAATTTATTTCCGGATTTCCGGCGATGCCAATTCAGTGGGAGGCGACGTTCCCTTCGACGACGAGGTGCCTGCAGTGACTTCGTAAATTTCAAGATGATATGCCGGTTCGGTCTTTCGGAGGTGCTCATAGGGGTAGAGTGTGCGTGTGTGCGTTCATCGGGGTGAGTGTATGCGCGTGTATATGAGCACTTGCGTCTGTAATGTGTTCAAAAAAAGATACTTATGGAGGGTAGGTAATGGTACTTATGCAACTACAAGGAATTGATCCACTTGATCATAGGGGTTTCGAATAATTTATGGAGGGTACTCACATAGGGTTGGTAACGGTACTTATGTACTATTTTGCTATCCACTTGATCAGAGGGGTTTAGAATAATTTAGTACATTGACATTCCAATGTTCATTAGTACAGCAACCCCTTTTATAATTGGATGGAGCCACTGAAATTCTGGAAGTGAACATGTTTCATATTAGAATGAGTGTGATAGAACCAAATGTATTTTGCCACCCCTTTAATTACATGTTTATTGCAAAGGTTTATTCCAAACTTGCAACCTGTGTTCTTTGAGAGAAAACATTTCGTATGGTAGTATGAGCATTTTGTATAGCACTGAGATTGTACTGCCGACATAACAGGATCAGACCGCCAAGAATGCTTTTAAAAAAATCAATAGATTGCCCTAAGCTTTGAGAGCCACAGCAAGCCACACCAGCGCTACTGCAGGGACAAACGGGGGCATCGAGCCAAGGTGAGCCCCTCCCCTCCTCCCAATGCCTTTTATGTGGCTCTCCTTTCAAGTGGTGCTGCTGATGATGTAATATGTCCCATCGAACCATATCACTATCGGTTATGCCAAATCTATTACTAGAACTTCATCATTTGTTCGTATGTTGGACTGGGCACTGTAAATTTGAATCATGTATCAAATTGCACTCTAATGCTTCTGGGTTTATTTCAACATTCTGCCTTTACTATTACGCTTCTACAATTTTACTTACCTAAGTATCTATAATTACTAATAGACTTTAACTTGGGATTTATTTCCATCACACTCAATTTTTTTAGGCCCGGCCTGGAGGTGCTGGCAACCTGATGGACGATGACGATTTAATAGTCAAGGGGCTTCCACATGTTATAAGTAAGCCATGCATATGTATAAAATTTACTTATTAACCTAATAGATTCTTTTACCTTTTCAGTGAATGTAGCTCTCTGCCATCTGTGTTATCATCAGCAGAAGGTATATGCTCGAAGAAGCTATCAATTAATGGATCGATGATACAATTCATGCATTCGAACTTGCTGACGATGCCATGTTAATGGCATCGGTGAAAATCGATCTCCCACCCCACAACAAAAGCATATTGCCAACTCAACAACAACTTTATGGAGAATCAACTCAGCTTGCCAGCGATGCTATTGAATCAACATGTTCTGCTGCTTTAGACTATCTACAGGCCGTGGGCATAATTACAATAGATGATGCCAACTTGGTGGAGCTCAAGAAATGCCAAAGGTAACTCAAAGTTGAGCAATTCTGGTCATCAGTGGTATATGATCGTGCGGAATCCTTTCAGAATCAGCTCGCCTCTTTAACCATGTTAGAGGAATGGCCTCATTCACAGAGCGACGATGATAACAATCCAGCAGCTAAAAGTGTCAACAAATTAGAGGTAATCACAGTATTGGTCAGCTTTCACTTGCATTCCTATAATACTAGAGGATGGACATTGACCTCTAGGATGGCCGCACTGAAACTGACCTACCCTCCATCCTACTCTTCAGACTTCTACAACTATATGTATTACTCATGTTGGTTGATTTCCCAATGAAACAGACCACATGCACAGCAAAAAATCAAAGTCCCAGCCTACTGCCTGCATGACTTTAGTCTTTAAAGACTAAATGCATGGGTCAAATGTATGCCGGTTTTTAAAATCATTTCGTATAGCATCTACAGAATATATCAGTGTTTAAGCAGCATAGGAGCTCCTCTCTGCAGCTATCGACTATCGTTGCGAATCTCGAAAGACACGCTTCAAGATTATGCCTCTTATAAGCGAGAAGCCTGGATTTGTGCTCTCTTTTGATAAACGCGGTATGTAATAACGAATCACGTTGAGCTCTGTCTAAATGCATGGAACTTTGTGCCGAGTTATATGAATTGCTGCCCAGGATTCAGTTTGTATATTATTTACCTATAACATGGTATGTAATGGCAAGGAAGTCGATGACTACGTATGGATGTTGTTTAACTATATATTTGATGGTGACTGTTTCTTAAATATAGTTAGCTGGTCCCTGCCGGCTAATTTGTTGAGCCTTTTGATGCTCTCTTTGATTTCCGATCCGTTCTTTGTGTTTGATTGAGCTTACCAGTCCTGCTACCAAATACTTATGCACATGGAAACTCTAATAGAGTTATAGCTGTCTAAATTTTCTAAGACTAGATCAACTGTAAATTTAGTTGGTAAACACAACTACATTATCCTATTTTTTTTATATTTGCAATGCTTCAATTACTGTATTACCGGGTTGGATATTAATATGGTTTATAATATGGTAGATAATAAAGTGGAAGCCACTCGGATAAAGCCATGGTTTATCTTCATATATACCTCATGGACTGCAGGGCAACGGTTTACCACTAAACGTGTGTGCGCGTGAAGGAGCGGCCAAATGTTACCCAGTCCAACTCCAAAGATCGAATCCAGCTCAGTAGGTTGCACCAGAGCAAGTCTTGTCAGTCAGGGTGACCATGCAAGTCAAGGCCACAAACTTCTTTTATTCATACATGTGCACCTTTACAATGCAAGGCATGGCCTCAGCTAATAACTAGCTTGAAACATGTGCCACTTACGATCCACACACACTAGTAGAAAAACACCTAATAGTCCCGGTTCGTAAGGGCCTTTAGTCCCGGTTCATAAACCGGAACTAATGGGTCGTTACTAATACCTCCACCCATTAGTCCCGGTTCAAACACGAACCGGGACCAATGTGCCTCCAGGTGGCCTGTGCCTCGAGCCCAGTCAGGGGGCCTTTGGTCCCGGTTGGTGACACCAACCGGGACCAAAAGTCCATGTTTTTTTAGAAAAGTGGCTGCTTTAGGGGTTTTGGGGGTTATTTTTAGGTTGTTATTAGCTAGCTAATAGAGAGAAGTGTCCTCTCTTATATCTTCGTCCTTGGTTTACCAACGCTGCTGCTATATATATGTTCATTTCACCCGCTGATATAATAACTCATGCATGCTCTCGCATCATACATCATCATATATAATAACAAGTCCTACTAATCATGCATCATCATACAACTTCTACTCGTTATTAATAATAAGTCATACGATCATAATCCTCATAGTCATCGAACCCAACCCTACATAATTGTTCTTAGCACATGATCATCAGTATCAGGTAGGGCCTAAACACCATTAAGGTAAAATAGCATAAAATAATATAGACCCTGACTCTCCATTATGAAGAATGGAGATCATCCTGTCTCCAATTCTTGCACTTCGCCTCCTTTTGCTTGCAAGAAGCTCCTTACGACTGTCCATACATTTTTTTCCATTCTTTGATTGTCATGTCTCCACTTATTTTAGAAATCCGGTATGGACAATTGAGATTCGTAGGACGACCTGGTTGTATGTTCAAAACATCAAGGCGACCGTGCGTATAAATCAGATGAGGCACACAATCATTCGGGATTATCTGTTGAAAAACATAGTAATAACTTCGTAGTTAGCAATGATGTACTAGTTTTAGAAGTGTGCAAAAAGATGCACGGATGTCGTAATAGTAAAAAATCTTACCAGGGTATCTCCATGGTAGTTACCGTAGTTCAACACGTGCACTAGTGGCACGTATTGACCATAATGTTGAGGAGTTTGATTGTAGATATTGTAATTCTCAAGATCAGTACAAAATGCGACCAGATAATTTTTCTCCTGATAAGTTAATTCGGAGCCTTCGGTGTAGTAGGTTCTGTCTACCATCTTCCGCACATTCTTTGAAGAATGAAAATAAGCTGTCAATGGAAATAAGTTGTCAACTATTTTGAAATAAACAATATAAATTACTTAATAACTATGTTAAGCTCACATGGGAGAAGAATTGGAGGTGTATCCACACGGACGCAAATCGAAGGTCTCTCTTGCTCGATTGTAGGATCTCCAAGATCCATGGTGACAAGCATACCCTCATAAAAACCATACAACTTGCAAAGTGCTTCCCAATTTTTACAACCAAAATGGGTTACACTCTGAGCATTGCACAGCTTTACTTGAAAATCCACACCATGATGGGTGCTTAGGATAAATTTTTTGGTTTCCATACTTTCATGGTCTTCAAAATCCATCCTCTCCAAGACATAGCGTCTTGCAAAGCATGGGATAAGCTAGTCGAATTGGAAAAGATGAAAAATACACGTTAAAATAGTTGAAGTCGTGCTTAATTATGAAAAAAAAACTATTGTCATCGTTGCGTACCGTATGAACATCGAAGGTCTCCTCGAGCTTAATGCTGAAGCGCCGATCTTCGTCTAGCTCAATGAACCTGTCGCACATACCTCGGTGGTCGAGGCACCAGTCGCACTCCCCCGGGCGGTTTTCGTCGTCCGAGTACGACATTTCCGGCCTATGTTCATAATTCAAATATTAAACTAGATCATTATTATTAATCACGGGTTGACTATTGGTGATGTACGTAGCTCCTCCTTTCATTCCTGAGTGCATTATTATACCAAATTGTCTAGCACACGAGAATGAAGGAGAAATTATTCCAATATGAGCATTCAATAAGCAAAACCAAATCATAAAATAAGCAAAACCAAATCATAAAATAAAGTAGCATTCAAATTAGCATGCATTCAATAATTATAAGCAAAAGTACATCATCTCTTGGTGTCCGTACATCATTGAATATTATCACTAATATAGCATCACTAATACAACTAGAACCGTAGCGCCCGACGGGTATCGTCGCGGGCGGTGGACACCCAAAGATAAGGAACCATCACAGGATCATAGCTCCAGTGAGATCCCTGAAGAACCTGTCAGGTATTGTCGAACCTACCCTCCAATGCAACCATGTAGCGACGGACATGCTCGTCCTCCTCGCTGACACGGTGACGTACCACCTCCGCGGTGTCCGGAAGCCTCAGCATCGTCACTGGCCCACGCGACCGCCACCAAACAAGGATCGGGTCAACAACGGGCTGCCTCCTCACCAACCTACGTCCCCCGGAAGGTAGAACCCCCCAATACCAGCTCGACGGAGCCCAGTCCCGAACATGGCCCTGATCAAGCAGGCCTCCACCGCCGAGTCGACGACAACGAGGATGCGGGATAGGCATCAACGACGTCGATGCGGGAACTACTTCTATATATAGTTAAATAAAGTAGTTTTATTAATTAAATCAACTATCTAGTTCAACTACTAAAAACTTACTATAAATAAATAAAGTAGTACTTACTAAAAACAAAGTAGCACTTACTATAAATAAATAAAGTAGCACTTACTATAAATAAATAAAGTAGCACTTACTACAAACTACTTCTATATATAGTAAAATAAATTAGTTTATTAAATCAACTAGCTAGTTCAACTATATATGAAACACTTTACTATAAATAAAATAAAATAGTACATACTAAAAATAAACTAGTATTTTTCTTAATAATTATATTAAACACTTTCTCTTCTTATTTTTCTAAATACTAGGACCAAAAAAATCTAACACAATATGAACAAATTAATTACATATTCTAAATTA
>NC_041381.1:6508320-6512841 GCF_002162155.2 Triticum dicoccoides
CTACTTATATAGCAAAGGCTTTGGTCCCGGTTCGTGGAACAAACCGGGACCAATGCCACCTTTAGTCCCGGTTGGTGGCACCAACCGGGACCAAAGGCCTCTTTTCAGCAGCCCAAAGGGCGGGAAACAAAGACATTTGGTCCCGGTTGGTGCCACCAACCGGGACTAAAGAGGGGCATTGGTCCCGGTTGGGGCCACCAACCGGGACTAAAGAGGGGCATTGGTCCTGGTTGTGGCCACCAAACGGTACCAATGGACCCGTCTAATTACTTATTTATTTTCTACACTTGTTTTTAGTTGATTCTTTCTGCAGCTGTTTTTTTAGTCCCACCTCGACAAGTGAGAGGCACTCCCAGCTGTTTATAAGCCCTGAGTACAGAGACGATGTAGAAGAGGCTCAATGCTCACCTGCACGTTGGTTCGCTTCAAGCCTTGAGGAATAGGGTAGACTGCACGGAGCTATGTGCAGTGCAGTTTACACTATTCCGAAAGGTTTGAAGCGAATTAACTAGCATTGTGCCTCTTTTTTATTTTTAATGACTTATTACAACTCAGAAATAAATAGAAAAAAATAAATATAGCAGAAAAGAAAAAAATACTATATAAAAAGCTACTCAGAAATAAATAGAAGAAAAAATAGTTGTGATTAACTTTACTAAAAAATGAGCATAGATGCTTATTTTTAATGACTTATTACCACACAGAAATAAATAGAAAAAAATAAATATAGCAGAAAAGAAAAAAATACTATATAAAAAACTATTCAGAAATAAATAGAAGAAAAAATAGTTGTGATTAACTTTACTAAAAAAATGAGCATAGATGCTTATTTTTAACGAGAAATCTAACGACCAGTCGTCTGGACGTTTACAACAGACTTGCTTGAGTGGGGATTCGAACTCTGGCTGCCTACTAGCACCACAACGAGGTTAACCAACTGAGCTAACATCACTTCTTGCCCATTTGACGCAACTGAACATTTTATCCTTCTTTACTACCGCATTGGGAAAAGGCATTATCTTTTGATTTTTTTTCACTAGTGCGTCATGTTACTAACTATAGTGGGAGAGGCATACATGTTTCTAAATCATATTTCGAGAAATCTAACCACCAGTTGACTGGTGGTTAGCGTCAGGCACGGACGATTCTGTTCGATCGAGCGATTTTCTTTTTCTCCCGCGTCGCGTTCCATCGAGCGATTTTCTTTTCCTCCTGCATCGTTGAACCATTTTTTTTATGCACTGCTCGTACGAATTCCCTCCACCGTCGGTCCCTCCGATTTTCCTTTCCTCCTGCATCGCCGAACCATAATCTGCAACAAATCCGCACGACCTGCGTGGTGCGTAACTAACTCGCCTTAGTCTCTCTGACTCACTAGTAGAAAACCACCCATTAGTCCCGGTTCGTAAGGGCCTTTAGTCCCGGTTCATGAACCGGGACTAATGGGTCGTTACTAATACCTCCACCCATTAGTCCCGGTTCAAACCAGAACCGGGACCAATGTGCCTCCACGTGGCCCTGTGCGCCCACCCCAGTCAGGGGGCCTTTGGTCCCGGTTGGTGGCTCCAACCGGGACCAAAAGTCAATTTTTTTAAAAAAAGTGGCTGCTTTAGGGGTTATTTTTAGGTTGTTATTATAGCTAGCTAATAGAGAGAAGTGTCCTCTCTTATATCTTCGTCCTTGGTTTATCAACGCTGCTGCTATGTTCATTGCACCCCCGCAGATATAAAATGCTCATGCATGCTTGCATCATACATCATCATCATATATATATAATAACAAGTCCTACTAATCATGCATCATCATATACAACTTCTACTCGTTATTAATAATAAGTCATACGATCATCATCCTCATAGTCATCGAACACAGCCCTACATAATTGTTCTTAGCACATGATCATCAGTATCAGGTAGGACCTAAACACCCTTAAGGTAAAATAGCATAAAACAATATAGACCCTGACTCTCCATTATGAAGAATGGCGATCATCCTGTCTCCAATGTTTGACCTTCGCTGAATGTTGCTTCCAAGAAGCTCCTTACGACTGTCCATACATTTTTTCCATTCTTTGATTATCATGTCTCCACTTCTTTTAGAAACCCGGTATGGACAGTTGAGATCCGTAGGACGACCTGGGTGTATGTTCAAAACATGAAGGCTACCCCATGTATACATCAGATGAGGCACACAATCATTTGGGATTATCTGTTGAAAAACATAGTAATAACTTCGTAGTTAGCAATAATATGATGTACTAGTTTTAGAAGTGTGCAAAAAGATGCACGAATGTTGTAATAGTAAAAAATCATACCAGGGTATCTCCATGGTAGTTACCGTAGTTCAACACGTGCACTAGTGGCACGTATTGACCATAATGTTGAGGAGTTCGATTGTAGACATTGTAATTCTTAAGATCAGTACAAAATCCGACCAGATGATTTTTCTCCTGATAAGTTAGTTCGGAGCCTTCGGTGTAGTAGGTTCTGTCTACCATCTTCCGCACATTCTTTGAAGAATGAAAATAAGCTGTCAATGGAGAATAAGTTGTCAACTATTTTCAAATAAACAATATAAATTACTTAATAACTAAGCTCACATGGGGGAAGAATTGGAGGTGTATCCACAAGGACGAAAATCGTAGGTGTCTCTTGCTCGATTGCAGGATCACCAAGATCCATGGTAACAAGCATACCCTCATCAAAACCATACATCTTGCAAAGTGCTTCCCAATTTTTGCAACCAAAATGGGTTACATTCTGAGCATTGTACAACTTTACTTGAAAATCCACACCATGATGGGTACTTAGGATAATTTTTTTGGTTTCGAAACTTTCATGGTCTTCAAAACCCATCCTCTCCAAGACATAGCGTCTTACAAAGCATGGGATAAGCTAGTCGAATTGGAAAAGATGAAAAATATTGTCATGATTAAAATAGTTGAAGTCATGAGTAATTACGATAAAAAACTATTATCGTCGGTTGCGTACCGTATGAACATCGAAGGTCTCCTCGAGCTTAATGCTGAAGCGCCGATCTTCGTCCAGCACAATGAACCTGTCGCAGATACCTCGGTCGTCGTGGCACCAGTCGCACTCCCCCGGGCGGTTTTCGTCGTCCGATGAGTACGAGATTTCCGGCCTATACGTTCATAATTCAAATATTAAACTAGATCATTATTATTAATCACGGATTGAGTATCGATGATCGATGTACGTAGCTCCTCCTTTCATTCCTGAATGCATTATTAATTATATCAAATTGTCTAGCACACGGGAATGAAGGAGAAATTATCCAATATGAGCATTCAATAAGCAAAACCAAATCATAAAATAAGCAAAACCAAATCATAAAATAAATTATAGTATTCAAATTAGCATGCATTCAATAATTATAAGCAAAAGTACATCATCTCTTGGTGTCCGTACATCGTCGAATATTATCACTAATACAACTAGAACCGTAGCTCCCGACGGGTATCGACGCGGGCGGTGGACACCCAAAGATAAGGAACCATCACGGGATCATAGCTCTAGTGAGATCCCTGAAGAACCTGCCGGGTATTGTCGAACCTCCCCTCCAATGCAACCATATAGCGACGGACGTGCTCGTCCTCCTCGCTGACACGATGACGTACCACCTCCGCGGTGTCCGGATGCCTCACCACCGTCACTGGCCCACGCGACCGCCACAAAACAAGGATCGGGTCAACAACGGGCTGCCTCCTCACCAACCTACGTCCCCCGGAAGGTAGCACCTCCTAATACCAACCCGGCGGAGCCCAGTCCCAAACATGGCCCTGATCAAGCAGGCCTCCACCGCCGAGTCGACGACGACGAGGATGCGGGATAGGCATCGCCGACGTCGACGCGGGAACTACTTCTATATATAGTAAAATAAAAGTAGTTTATTAAATCAACTAGCTAGTTCAACTATATATAAACTACTTCTTATTTTTTTCCTTTTTCTAAATACTATGAACAAAAAAATCATTAAAATCCTATGAACAAAATTAATTACACAATCTAAATATCACCAAAAAAATCTATTAACAATAATATCACCAAACATGCATATTCAATAATAATATCACCAAAAAAAATCTATTAACAGAAAAAAATCTAACGTAATATGAACAAATTAATTACTACACATATCTAGTCTAACAAAAAAATCTAATTAATCTAACAAAAAAATCTAACATAATATGAACAAATTAATTACTACACATGTAATCTAACAAAAAAAATCTAATCTAACAAAAAAATCTATGAACTAAATATCTAAATTACTACACATCTAACCTAACAAAAAAATCTATGAACTACAAAAAGAATCTAAAAAAATCTAACAAAAATAAAAAAACGCTCACGTCGGCGTCGAGGCAGCGCGATGCAGGGGCGACGACGGGCTCGGGGCGGCGTGGGGCAGGGGCGACGAGGACAGCGGGCTCGGGGGCAGCGACGGGGACGGTGGGCTCGGGGCAGGGGCGACGACTGGCGACGTCGGGGCGCGGTGGCG
>NC_041381.1:6512952-6513486 GCF_002162155.2 Triticum dicoccoides
GGCGGCGCGGGACGCGGGCGGCGATGGGGGCGGCGACGACAGCGGGCTCAGGGCGACGACATGGACGGCGGGCTTGGGGCGGCGTGGGGCGGGCTCGGCGGCGACGGCGACGAGGAGCAGAGGCTCGGGGCAGGGGCGAGAAAGAGATGGGATTTGGCGAAAACTGCTAAGTCCAGTATATATAGCAAGAGCATTGGTCCCGGTTGGAGGCTCCAACCGGGACTAATGCCACCTTTAGTCCCGGTTGGAGCCACCAACCGGGACCAAAGGCCTCTTTTCAGCAGCCCAAAGGGCGAGAAACGAAGACCTTTGGTCCCGGTTGTTGGCACCAACCGGGACTAAAGGGGGTGCCAATGCACCCCCTTTAGTTCCGGTTGGTGCCACCAACCGGGACTAAAGGCCATGTGCTGCCCGCGTCGCGGCACGAAAATTTAGTCCCACCTCGCTAGCTGAGGGAGCTCGAGAGTGGTTTATAAGCACCAGTCCCGCTGCCCTCTCGAGCTCCTCTCAAATGCAGGCTTACGGGCCTAAACG
>NC_041381.1:6513671-6527853 GCF_002162155.2 Triticum dicoccoides
ATAGCAAGAGCATTGGTCCCGGTTGGAGGCTCCAACCGGGACTAATGCCACCTTTAGTCCCGGTTGGAGCCACCAACCGGGACCAAAGGCCTCTTTTCAGCAGCCCAAAGGGCGAGAAACGAAGACCTTTGGTCCCGGTTGTTGGCACCAACCGGGACTAAAGGCCATGTGCTGCCCGCGTCGCGGCACGAAAATTTAGTCCCACCTCGCTAGCTGAGGGAGCTCGAGAGTGGTTTATAAGCACCAGTCCCGCTGCCCTCTCGAGCTCCTCTCAAATGCAGGCTTACGGGCCTAAACGCACTATATGTGCCTGTGGGCCTATTGGGCCTATTGCGGGCCTGAATTCTGGCCCATTGTTGGGTTTCTAGTCGTATTCAGGCCGTGGTAGCCCTTTAGGTGGCACTTTTTTATTTTATTTATTTTATTTTGATTCTTCCTGCAGCTGTTTTTTTAGTCCCACCTCGCAAAGCGAGAGGCACTCGCATATGTTTATAAGCCCTGAGTGCAGAGACGATGACGAAAAGGCTCAATGCTCCTGCATGTTGGTTAGCTTCAAGCCTTGAGGAATACGGTAGACTGCACAGAGCTATGTGCAGTGCAGTTGACACTATTCCGAAAGGCTTGAAGCAAATTAACAAGCATTGCGCCTCTTTTTTATTTTTAATGACTTATTACAACTGAGAAATAAAAATAAAAAAATAACTGAAAAGAAAAAAAACTATATAGAAAACTACTCATAAATGAATTGAACCAAAAAATAGTTGTGATTAATTGTACTAAAAAATGAGCATAGATGCTTATTTTTAATGACTTATTAGAACTCGGCAATAAAAAGAAAAAAATAAATGTAGCAGAAAAGTCATCTGGCACCAGCTGCGAGTCAGGGAGACGTAGTTGCCGGTGAAAACCGAGCTGACGGCGGGCGATGGCGGCGTTCCATGTCGTTACCATGATGAAGGCATCGTCATGTGACTACCGTTGACCCACTCGTATTGCTCCGGGGGAGCGGCTTCGTCTTAACGAGCATTCGCCTCTTTTTTATTTTTAATGACTTAGTACAACTCAGAAATAAAAAGAAAAAAATAAATGTAGCAGAAAAGAAAAAAAACTATATAAAAACCCACTCGGAAATAAATAGAAGAAAAAATAATTTTGATTAACTTTACTAAAAAAATAGCATAGATGCTTATTTCTAATGACTTATTACAACTCAGAAATAAAAACAAAAGAATAAATATAATAGAAAAGAAAAAAGAAACTATATAGAAAACTACTCAGAAATGAATAGAAGCAAAAAATAGTTGTGGTTAACTGTACTAAAAAAGGAGCATATATCCTTATTTTTAATGGCTTATTACAACTCAGAAATAAAAAGAAAAAAATAAATATAGCAGAAAAGAAAAAAAATATAAAAACTACTCAGAAATGAGCATAGATGCGCTTATAGAGGAAAATTAACTTAAATTCATAACGAATTTCAAACGAAATCCTTATGAATTTAGGCGAATTTCCCTATATAAGGGCATCTATTTTCATTTTCAGAGGAGCTCAATATGGCAGAGAGGGAGGGGCTTATAAACCGGTCCGATTCCCCTTCGGTTGGCGAGGTGGGACTAAACTCTGGCCGCAACGAGGACCAACCCTTTGGTCCCGGTTCGTACCACCAACCGGGACCAATGGTGGTGGGCCAGGAGCGGGGCGCATTGGTCCCGGTTCGTCCCACCAACCGGGACCAATAGGTCCAGCCGAACCGGGACCAATGGCCCACGTGGCCCGGCCGGCCCCCGGGGCTCAAGAACCGGGTCCAATGCCCCCATTGGTCCCGGTTCTGGATTGAACCGGGACTAATGGGCTGGACCGGCCTGGACCATTGCCCCCTTTTCTACTAGTGACTCCCGATTCTCAGGTGCGTAATTGACTCGCGTTAATCTCTCTGATTCCTGATTTTCAGGTGGTGAGTAATTAACTCGCGTTAATCTTTCTCGTCAAAAAATAGTGTGCCAACAGGATTCGATCCTTGTAACTTTTACAAGGTAACCCACTAGCCAACCACCTCACCTACGTTCCTCTTTTGTAAAAATGAAAGCAAATAGGCTTTTTAACCTGTCTCCTTTTCTATGTTTGCACAAAAGTGAATGCAATATCTGATCTTTTCCGCACTTAAGTAGATTATTTTACCAACTTATCTCGAGTTGATGATACCATGGTAATTTTGGTGGGGGAGGTTGATGAAATATACCGTTGGTAATTTTTGTGTGTGTATAGCATGGTAACTCACACATCACATACCTGATAACTTATGTACTCAGTACTGATTACTTTGGCGATCGGGAGGGAGGCGTTGATGAAATATCCTGGGTCATTTTTGTGTGAATATCATGATAACTCACACATCACATACTTGATAAACTTATGTACCTCGATCCTGGTAACTTTGAGGGAAGTGGTGTTGATGAAATATCCCCAGTTACTCTGATGTGAACAACATGGTAACTCAGACATCAGAGACCCGATAACTTATGCACCCTAGTCCTGGTAACTTTGGCGAGAAGGGGTGCTGAAATATACCCCCAATAATTTACGCATTGCAAACATGATAACTTTTTCCTCCGCCGGAGGGAGGGGTTTTCATGAAATATACTCTCGATAACTTCTGTGTAAATATGATGATAGTTTACGCATCACTATCCTGATAACTTTTATGCAAATAACATGATAACTCATACATCATAGACATGATAAATTATGTACCCAGTCCTGGTAACTTTGTCGGTGGGGGCAGGGGTGGGGGGAGTCGTTGAAACATACCACGGTAACTTCCATGCAAATAACATGATAAATCACACATCGTAGACATGATAAATTATGTACCTAGTCCTGGTAACTTTGTCGATGGGGGTAGGGGTGGAAGGAGTTGTTGAACCATACCACGATAACTCTTATGCAAATAACATGATAACTCACACATCGCAGACTTGATAACTTATGTACCCGATCCTGGTAATATGGCGACTGTGGCGGGGGGGAGGGGGCGGGGGTGATGCCCCTCTAATTTCTGTGTAAATAACATGGTAATAGAAACATACAAAATTGATAACTCCCATACAAACGCCACTGTAACTTTTGACCTGGAACTTTTTTGTTGAAAAACACACACCCGATAATTTCTGTGTAAATAACATGGTGATGTATCATCGCAGACTTGAAACTAATATTTTACGTTTAAATACCATGGTGTCTTTCATCCAAGGGAAAAAAGTTTTTGAAACATTTCACCGGTAATTTCTATGTTAAATTACCATACTTTCCCATGCTTTTAACCTTCTCGTACTGTAGTTACCAGCCTTATCATGGTATAGCTATCATGTTACTCAGATCATAGTTATCACGCTGGTCATTGCCAAAGTTACCAAGCCAAACTTTATTTTTTCTTTTGATATGGCAGAAATAAGAAAGGTTCAAATAACATTGTCATTCTATAATAGACAACAACAAAAGGTGGCTTAGTTGGTTATTAGGCTCGATATGTACTACATAGACCTGGGTTCGAATCCTCTTTCAAGCACTTTTATTTTCTTTTCATATTATGCAGCGAAAAACCAGAAAAAACCACTAGCAATTTACTACGGTTTTTGAGAGAAGGAAAAAATCAGTGGAAGCGGGAGGAACGACGCAGCGGGACGAGCGGAAGGATCAATCGAAGGTCGTGCGGATCTGTTGCTAACCACCAGTCGACTGGTGGTTAGCACAGTCCTATTTTTAATGACTTATTACAACTCAGAAATAAATAGAAAAAAATAAATATAGCAGAAAAAAATTATAAAAAACTACTCAGAAATAAATAGAAGAAAAAATAATTGTGATTAACTTTACTAAAAAATGAGCATAGATGCTTATTTTTAATGACTTATTAACACACAGAAATAAATAGAAAAAAATAATATAGCAGAAAAGAAAAAATACTATATAAAAAACTACTCAGAAATAAATAGAAGAAATAATAATTGTGATTAACTAAAATATTTTTTATTTTTAATGACTTATTACAACTCAGAAATAAATAGAAAAAAAATATAGCAGAAAAGAAAAAAAACTATATAAAAAACTACTCAGAAATAAATAGAAGAAAAAATAGTTGTGATTAACTTTACTAAAAAAATGAGCACAGATGCGCTTATAGAGAAAATTAAACCTAAATTCATAATAAATTTCTACTAACTTCAGAGAAATTCAGTATGAATTTAGGTTAAATTCCCTGTATAAGGGCATCTATTTTCATTTTGAGAGGAGCTCAACAAGGCAGAGAGGGAGGGGCTTATAAACCGGTGTGAGCCCCCTTCGATTGGCGAGGTGGGACTAAATTCTGACCGCAACGAAGACCAACCATTTAGTCCCCGGTTGGTGGCACAAACCGGGACTAATAGGCTGCCTTTGGTCCCGGTTCGAGCCACCAACCGGGACCAATAGTGGTGGGCCAGGAGCGAGGGCCATTAGTCCCGGTTCGACACACCAACCGGGACCAAAAGGTCCAGACGAACCGGGACCAATGGCCCACGTGGCCCGGCCGGTCCCCGGGGCTCACAAACCGGGTCCAATGCCCCCATTGGTCCCGGTTCTGGATTGAACCGGGACTAATGGGCTGACCTGGCCTGGACCATTGCCCCCTTTTCTATTAGTGACACACTTGTCGTGCCATCCCACAACTTGAGGATCAAGGCGTCACATACATGCACGTTGGGTTACCCATGGAACCATGACGAGATATGTTGTGGCTAAAACGAATTGTTCAGACTGGGTGTCGATCTGTAGCGGCAAATCGGTGTCGCGGGCCTCGTCGGCACTCTTCAGACATCATGTGGGGTGGCACTGGCCGCACGGAAGACACGGTGCGTGGATTTTGTTTCTTTTCTTTCTCTTGTACTACTATTGCTTCAATCATCAGCTTTTGATTATAGCTTGATCTTCCGGCTCATTCCTCTGGCGGCAGAGGATGAAATTGGAGATGAGGAGTGCGCTGGGAGGATGAAGAAATCGCCACCTGTGTCGCCCGTCCGGACGACGTGGGGGCTATTTTTTTCCAACTCTGTTTGCTCTCTCATTATGTTGAATAAACAGTAGCTGACTTGATCTCCGCGCCAAATAAAGATGCGCTTTGCTTTGTCGAAATCTTGATCAGCAAATACACAATTCACATAAACAAAACTATTCGAGGGCCGTAAGGAAGCAATTCAACAAGTTAATTGTTTATTCAAGCTTTCTTTCATATATTTTCACAAACTTTGATTAACAAATTTTATTTTCTTTCACGCAAATATTGGTCAATAAAATTCATTTGCATCTTAATCAAGGTGCTAGACAACTTTACTATGAGAAATGCAAAGCACTACCAAACATTATTTCTCAAGTAAATGAACGACGAAGTTATTATCCAGTCACCACACATATCATGTATTACAAGACATTTTATTGTGCAAAAAATATGTTGCAAGACATTAACATTTCATCTTCAGTATTTTATACATTAGAAAAGTGTTGAAGGCATGGTGGATTAATGCCCTATACAGCCTGTACTACTGCTCATGAATCGTGGTACCTAAAAAAATTGTTGAGCTATCCAGCGCATCTGGATCGATTTGCTTCGCCATCTCTCTTTTTTTCTGTTAGCACAGTGCATATACAGTACTCTTATTTTATGCGTGCATCAACCACACCCACATATGATTGCATTATTTGTTATGTTGCCCACATGGACTGCCGGAGGACAGGACATGCAGATCGTACTGTAATCACTAATGGAAGATCGTGTTCCGACTGGCCGATTTGATCCCACACAACCTGATCTATTAAGAGGTGCTGTCAGAGGCGGTGGCAATTTGAAAGAGCGTTGTCGATAAATATGCTAATATTTGTTAACAAAATATATTCACATCAGATATGAAGACACTGATTGAGTTAATTGCTAAACAAAACACTACAGCTACTCAACTAAGGTCTAAATTTCCAAAAACTAACGGCATTTGATTTTTCACAGAATACTACAGACAACCTAATGTGTTTTCAAGCACGCGTCAATCTAATCGACTATGAAGTCAGCCAGCCCAGTGATTGCGGCTTATATGCTGAAGACCACCAGATCACGATTCTCGACCGGTGCATGTCAGGCGGAAGTAGCATTTTGACCGGGACGAGAAACTTATTCATGAACATATTTAGCACAGCGGGCATGAGGCTGATGAAGTGATGATAAATGTATCCTTCATTGAATCGAACAGCCGACAGGACAGCTCTTTCAAGCACCCGTTCTAGATGAGGTATCTCTCATAAGCATTTCTGGAACTGAAGGTATATACCAGTCCCACATTTAATCTAGCGGAGATTAGTGCCCACATTAGACCCACCCATTGATTTTTCAGATATTGTGTTGATAGAACACCATATAGCAAATAAACTCTGAACTCATGCTGCATGTCAGTCAGCAAAGGAGATTGATGGCTTCTGGTGGAAAATAAGGAGTATCTACAGAGAACCTCAGCGAAAATCTCAAATTCAGAATTTGTTTGGAAAACCCATCTGATAAATAGACAGTCTTTTCTCATAAATAAGCAGCATAAGATCATTCTTATATGCTATATAGCTTGTGGGGGATGCTTTAGCTCAACATGAGGTCATCCTGGAAGCAACTGTGGCGGAGCAAGACGAGTAGGCCGTCATCAAATCCCTCTCTGATCCAATCTGCCACAACAGGCACTTGTGGCGAGAATGGGGCGATGATGGACACCTCGTCTTGACTCTAGACAAATACGAGTTGGCACATGTTGCCAACGGTGCCATCGTCGGCATCTGTGCTCGATCTGGTGTGCTGGATGGCTGGTGACCCCTGTTGAAATATATGTCCCACCTCTCTTCATGAGTTCGGCCATTTGGATGAGTTAGCTGGAGCATGAATTCAATATGGTATCGGAGCATCACATCCGTATAACATGGGATCATATCCTGAATGAGATCAATCTAAAGGATCCTAGAATCCCTACAATCTCTATACAATCAGGTTATGATGCACATGGGATCATATACTAGATATTGGAGATATTTACGTTAACAACCCCTACGACAACAGGCGGCGGCACATTTTTTTCTAGGCAATGGGCACCTCCAGCGAGGCGGCAGATGGTGGCGAGCTGCTGGACACAAGTTACCCTGAAGTATTTTTTAGAAACCTCATGCAGAAACACCCCCCTCAACCACAGTCCTCCATCTCCACACATGTGGATGCCATATCGGCTTATTACCCATTTAACAATTGTTTTTGGACCAAATGTATCACTTAAAAGAATTTATGGCCCCAAACGTGCAACTTTTAAATTTGTTGACTAAAGTGTTCATATAAATTGAGTTTATGGATAAGTGGTGCAATCCAAACATGATGATCAGGCAGTTGGCCTACTGGCTACTGCTACAAATGGATTTCACCTGGCTTCGTCTTCCGGATTCCATATAATTTCTTCCCGTTGCTCCTCTATTTAATATACAACATGCAAGAGGATCAATCAAATGCTTTCAATCATTGCACAACTCGTATATATATGCAATAACGAAAGAAGCATGTGGAAGGCCTAGCGCTATAGTGGTTGATGATTGAGTGCACATTGGTCAGATCACTCGTGATTCAGGGATCAACTAGGTGCCCGGCAATAATATTGTAATTATGAAGCAAATTTGTGCAACTACAACAGACTAATTGGAGTTGCTTCATCATTATTACTTATTGGCTAGCACTGTAACACACTATTTGGAATTGCTCCTTCCAAATTACTTCCTATACTAGCTAGCGCATTTGTGCAATGCACACACTATACTCTTTCAGATTTTTTGTATGCGTGCATCACAACCACATACAAATTTTCCATCGGAGTGAGTCTGTAAGTTGTAACTATCAATTGTAAGCACATAATAAAATCCCCTAATCATACGAAGGAACTGAGACAACTATCTTTAGCAGAGAAAATATTGTCATAAGTCTTAATTACTATCCTGCAAAGAAATCCCTAAAATGGTGGCTTTCTCAAAATAGGGTGGCAAGATTAGGGCAGCCCTTGAGGGGCCGTGAACACCAAGTACTTCCATGCCGCAGCCTCACAATGTCTTCTTATAAGTAAACTTCTTGCTTGGAAGAGAAAGGGGTTGAATTCCACTCCCACAACCATAAGAACAATATCATGTCTACTTTCTTCACTAACCTGCTCAGTCGCTCGGTGCAATCTCACGGAAATGTCTCTTTAACTGATCAACATTTACCCTACGACGGAGACACAACAAAGAGACCTAGATGGCCCTTTTCTTGACAAGGAATGCCATGATACCTTCTTCCAAATGAATACTATTCCAAGTTAGGGAAAGCTTAATCTCCAGATCGGTCCACCGCCTCCTTCTACATAGGTAGTGTCGGTCCTATATGACTTTACTATTGCTCATGTATCCCTTTTTATCTTTTCTAGTCAGAGTTTGGCTGCGTGCATCTTAGATATGCAGAGGCTGGTGTTTCTCATCTTGCTTTGTATCCGCTTGATGCAACATTTTGAGTTAATAAACACTAGTAGAAAAAGGACCTAATATGAGACACATTAGTGCCGGTTGGGTTTTGAGCCGGCACTAATGTATCCATTAGTACGGGTTCCAACGGCTAGCCGGCCGTTCTCATTAGTACCGGTTCGTGGCGAACCTATAGTACCGGTTCGTGCCACGAACCGGTACTAAAGAGGGTGGTGGCAGGGTGTTGTCAGTCTGGGGCCCGTCCAGCACCTTTAGTACCGGTTCGTGGCATGAACCGGTATTAAAGGTCGGCGTACATAAACCCTTCGTCCCCCCGAGCCACTCTATTCTTCCCCTTTCCCCTCACTTCCTCTGTTCTTCCCCCTCTCTGCTCGAGCTCCTCACAAATTTTGCCCAAAATTTGTCAAGATTTGAAGGCCCCCATCCATTCAAATGATCACAAAGGTTAGCAACTTTGTCCTTTCAACTCTCATTGCTAGATTAGCTCTTGCAATGCTTTGTATAGTGATTAATTTGGGAGGAATAATTATATTTGCTAGTATTTGATTTATATGCAATTTGAGCACAAAAATAACACTTAGTTTGCATATGTAGGTGTGGTTTACTTAGTGCCTTCTAAATCTCCGTCGTAACCACCGTCGATCGCCCGAACCGTCCCGTCGCCGGCACCACCTTCTGGTGAGGCTCTTGTTCATGAATGTTTTACATTATCAAATTGATGTTTATGTGATTTGGATATATAGTTACTCGTATAATTATCTTACCCGTACGTTGTTTGTTATACATAGTGCCATGGTTTTGATATCCGTCCCCGTCGGCCCTCGTCCTTGTTATGATTCGGATGTGGTATATTCTCTTTTAAAACTAGTTGTTGCATTTCGTGTTTATGACAAATTATGCCCATCAAGTTGACATAGATATTTTTATCTAGGAGGTTTGTGAACCGGAAATTCCAACCGACCCTATTGTCGAGAGGTTAAATTTAGTTGAAAGAGAAAATGAGTATTTGAAAGAAAAATTGAAAAGAATTGAGGGGGAGAAGATGGAATTGGAGTTGCATGTTGCCGATGTCGTCGATGATCACAAGATCAAGATGGAGAAAATGAGGTTGAAGATTAGAAAGATTAGAAAATATGCCATTGATAGTGTGGCTTGGTATCATTATGCTGTTGGATCAATTGTTACCTTAATTGCGATCTTCATCGCATTTGTTGTTGCATTTAAATTCTTTAGCTAGAGAGTTATTTGTATGTTGCATTTAATTAAGTGTTGTATATGAACTTTATGTATGAACTTTATGTATGAACTTGTATTAATTTGGTCTATTCGGTGTTGTGTAATGAAGATGAGCCGACAATGGATGTATGATGACAGATGCTCTCCCGAGTTCATTAATGGCGTGCATACTTTTCTGCTTGCCGCTGAGGCAAACAAGCGGGCGGATGGTTTTATGCCTTGTCCATGTGCTGGCTGTAAGAATGGTCACAGTTACTCTACGTCAAGAACCATTCACGTCCACCTATTTGAGTACGGTTTCATGCCCCACTATAATGTTTGGACCAAGCACGGAGAAATAGGGGTTATGATGGAAGACAATGAAGAAGAAGAGGACGACGACGGCTATCCTGGCCATGGGTTCCCTGAATACGATGATACAACAATGGGGGAAGAAGCTGAGCCGGCAATGCAGAAAGAAGCCGAAGAAGAGGCATCAGATGAGCCCGCTGATGATCTAGGTCGGGCCATTTCCGATGGAAAGAGAAACTGTGCAAGTGATCTGGAGAGGACGAAGTTACAGCGCATGTTAGAGGATCACAAGAAATTGTTGTACCCGAATTGCGAAGCTGACAAAAAAAAGTTGGGCACCACACTTGAATTGCTGCAATAGAAGGCAGAGAATGGTGTATCTGACAAGGGATTTGGAAAGTTGTTGGTAATGATAAAGAATATGCTTCCAAAGGACAATGAATTGCCCGAGAGTACGTATGAAGCAAAGAAGGCTGTCTTCCCTCTAGGGTTGAGGTGCAAAAGATACAAGCATGCCCTAATGACTGCATCGTCTACCGCGGTGAGTACGAGGATTTGAATGCTTGCCCGGTATGCGGTGCATTGCGTTATAAGATCAGTCGCGATGACCCTGGTGATGTCGAGGGTGAGCGCTCCAGGAAGAAGATTCCTGCCAAGGTGATGTGGTATGCTCCTATAATACCACGCTTGAAACGTTTGTTCCAAAATAAAGAGCATGCGAAGGCGATGCGGTGGCACACAGAAGACCGTAAGAAAGACGGAAAGTTGAGAGCACCCGCTGACGGTTCGCAGTGGAGAAAAATCAAGAGAAAGTACTGGGAGGAGTTTGCAGGTGACCCAAGGAACGTATGGTTTGGTCTAAGCGCAGATGGCATTAATCCTTTTGGGGAGCAGAGCAGCAACCATAGCACGTGGCCTGTGACCCTATGTTTGTATAACCTTCCTCCTTGGTTGTGCATGAAGCGGAAGTTCATTATGATGCCAATGCTCATCCAAGGCCCTAAGCAACCCGGCAACGACATTGATGTGTACCTAAGGCCATTAGTTGAAGAACTCTTACAACTGTGGAATGGAACGGGTGTACGTGCGTGGGATGAGCACATGGGGAAAGAATTTGACCTAAAGGTGTTGCTGTTCGTGACCATCAATGATTGGCCTGCTCTCAGTAACCTTTCAGAACAGACAAACAAGGGATACCGCGGATGCACGCACTGTTTGGATGATACCGACAGTATATATTTGAAAGTTGTAAGAAGAATGTGTACCTGGGACATCGTCGATTTCTTCTGAGCAGGCATCCCATAAGAAAGAAAGGAAAGCATTTCAAAGGTGAGGCGGATCACCGGACGAAGCCTCGCCACCGTACTGGTGCTGATGTACATGATATGGTCAAGGATTTGAAGGTAATCTTTGGAAAGGGTCCTGGCGGACAACCTATTCCGAAGGACGCTGACGGACGCGCACCCATGTGGAAGAAGAAATCTATATTTTGGGACCTGCCATATTGGAAAGACCTAGAGGTCCGCTCCGCAATCGACGTGATGCACGTGACGAAGAATCTTTGCGTGACCCTACTTGGCTTTTTGGGCGTGTATGGGAAGACAAAAGATACACCAGAGGCACGGGAGGACCAGCAACGTATGCACGGAAAAGACGACATACATCAGGGTCAGGCCAGCTACGCTCTTACCAAAGAAGAGAAGGAAATCTTCTTCGAATGCCTGCTCAGCATGAAGGTACTGTCTGGCTTCTCGTCGAATATAAAGGGAATAATAAATATGGCAGAGAAAAAGTTCCAGAACCTAAAGTCTCATGACTTCCACGTGATTATGACGCAACTCCTTCCGGTTGCATTGAGGGGGCTTCTACCAGAAAACATTCGATTGGCCATTGTGAAGCTATGTGCATTCCTCAATGCAATCTCTCAGAAGGTAATCGATCCAGAAATCATACCAAGGTTACAGAATGATTTGGTGCAATGTCTTGTCAGTTTCGAGTTGGTGTTCCCACCATCCTTCTTCAACATCATGACGCACGTCCTAGTTCACCTTTGCGAAGAGATTAACATTTTGGGTCCTGTATTTCTACACAATATGTTCCCCTTTGAAAGGTTCATGGGAGTCTTGAAGAAATATGTTCATAACCGTGCTAGGCCAGAAGGAAGCATCTTGAAGGGCCATGAAAATGAGGAGGTCATTGAGTTTTGTATTGACTTTATTCCTGACCATAAGCCGATTGGTGTTCCTGAATCGCGGCATAAGGGCAGACTGGAAGGAAAAGGCACGCTAGGAGGGCATCAAATAATATGTATAGACGGGCATTCTCTCACTGAAGCACACTACACAGTTCTACAGAATTCCGCCTTGGTGGCTCCGTATATGGAGGAACACAAGAATTTTCTACAGTCCAAACACCCGGAGAAGTATGACGACTGGATTACACGCGAACAAACGAGGACTTTCGCCGGTTGGTTGCAGAAACGTGCCCTGAATGATGGCGATATTCAAAATGACCTGTACTCGATGTCCCAGTTACCATCTTCGAATATAATGACTTTCAAAGGGTACCAGATAAATGAGAATACATTTTACATGATCGCCCAAGATAAGAAGAGCACCAACCAAAACAGTGGTGTCCGCTTTGATGCAACAACCAACATGGGAAAGGAAACATATTATGGTTACATAGAGGATATGTGGGAACTTAACTATGGATCAGGTGAAGATCCCTTTGTTTCGGTGCAAATGGGTCAATATGACACGAGGCGGGGTAACGGAAGACCCGCAGTACGGAATGACAACAGTGGATCTCAACAATCTTGCGTATGCAGACGAACCATTCGTCCTAGCCAATGATGTGGCGCAGGTTTTTTATGTGAAAGACATGTCTACCAGGCCGAGAAAAAGAAAAGATAAGGAAGCGAATGGATCATACGACGAGCCAAAGCGCCACATAGTTCTTTCAGGAAAAAGAAACATCGTGAGAGTGGATGACAAGACAGACATGTCAGAAGATTATGAAAAGTTTGATGAAATTGCTCCATTCACAGTGAATATTGACCCGAGCATCCAGTTAAATGATGAAGATTTTCCCTGGCTAGGGCGCAAAGGGACACACGAGAAGAAAAAGTTTCACACCCAAATATCTGGGATGTGATCGGCTTCACTATCATCACTTTCTTCTGTGTTTCACACCTAGGAGGAAATGTCTGTGATAGATAGGATAGTTAATTATGTGTTTTGGCATTTGAAACGCGAAGAAATTTTATGTGTAAACAAATTCTTTTTCATGCATTTACTGATTTTTTTTCTAGCTAAATGACCCTGAAATTGAAAAGCATTTGAAATGAACTCAGAAAAGGTTGAAAGTTGGCATGGTATCATAATTTCATACAAATAGCATGTGCAAAAAAGTAGAGAGGGTTACGACAAAAACTGGATACACTTCGTGTACAAAATGGACAATCTTTTTCGAAGTATCAGGGTTTCCGACGAAAACTGAAATGTTACAAAGGCATTTCATTTTTTAAATAACCTAAGCATTATCAAATTGAATATAATGATAAAACACACTAATATTAAACATAAAAAAAAGAATCACTGAAAAATCTTTTTCCAAAGTTAAGTTATTCACAAACTAGTGATTCATATAAATTTCAAATAATTCAAAATTTAAACTATTCAAATTTGAAAACTACCGGCACTAACAGATCAAAGTTTGTAAATTTTTGTACCTAAAGCAAAAAAATTCACAAAAAAACTCTAAATACAGCAAAAAACAACTCAAAAATAAATAAAACAAATAAAAAAGCAAAAACAAATTAAGAAAATAAAAAAAGCCCGCCTACTGGGCCAAAGCGGCCTGCATACGACTAGAAACTCAACCTTTTGTTGGGCCAGGATGCAGGCCCGCAAAGGCCCAGTAGGCCCACATGGCAGCAATGAATTGGTAGGTCCAGTAGGCCTGCTTAGGAGAGGAGCTCGAGAGAGCTACCGCACTGGGGCTTATAAACCAGTGCGGTAGCCCTTCGACTAGCGAGGTGGGACTAAACTTGCCGCACCGCACTGCGCCAGCGCACCACCTTTAGTACCGGGTGGTGGCACAA
>NC_041381.1:6528182-6546545 GCF_002162155.2 Triticum dicoccoides
TCGCCCCGGCCGCCCCGCCCCGTCGTCGCCGCCCCGTCCCGTCGCCCCTTCGTCGCCGGTGAGCTCGCCACGGCCGCCAATCCACACACACACACAGTACTACACACACACACACACACACTACACACACACACACACTACACACATTAGTTTGTTTGTTATAAATTTTTCTGTTTTTTAGTTATAGAAATGTTAGAAATTATTCTGTTTTTTAGTTATATAAATATTAGAAATGTTAGTTTTATAGAAATGTTATAAATGTTTTCTGTTTTTTAGTTATAGAAATGTTAGCAATTTTTCTGTTTTTTAGTTATATAAATATTAGAATTGTTATGGAAATGTTAGTTATATAATCATGAAATTTTAGAATTGGTTTTAGTTAGATGAATTAGATTAATGTCAAATTGTTAGAATTTGCATATATATAGAATTTTAGTTATCACAATCCAATCATTTAAAAAATGTTACTTTTTGCGGGCATATAATATTTGTTCTCGACGATATGCCCGGCCCGCATCCTCGCCGTCGACCCGTTCGCGACGACGTCATGCTTCAGGGGACTCATGTCCGGGACTGGGCTTCGTCGGGCTGGCACTGAGAGGTGCTACCTGGAGGGGCGCGCCGCTTGGTGAGGAATCCGACCTCGGGTCCCGTCGTCGACCCTGATCTTCTTTGGTGGCATTCGCGTGGGCCACATTTGGTGCAGAGGCAGCCGGCCTCGCCGGAGGTGGTGCGTCGCCGTGTCAGGGGGGAAGATGAGCACGTCCATCGCTACATGGCTGCTATGTAAGACGTCAGGTTCTCCACTACTTGGCGGGTTCGTTGGGCAGATGACCGGAGATATGATCCTGTGATGGTTCCTTCTCTTTGGGTGTGCACCGCCCGCGCCCCAGGAACCGTGAGTGGCGCCCTAGATTCTTCTGTAGTACTCGATCTTTATTAGGTACCTAGCCAGTGATGTATTCGATATATAGTATTCGAGACGATGTATTCGAGATTATATATATTAAGACGATGATGTATTCGAGATTATATATTCGAGAGGATGTATTCGAGATTCAGATTTTCCTTATTGATTAATTACATCCATGCATTGTAATTTGAATACTAAATTGTTTTATATTTCTTCTGTATTATTAGTAAAGTAAAAGCTATGGCGGACAGTACCGGCATAGAGAGAGAAGAGGAATTGTTCGACATCATACGCAGCCCTCACAGGCTAGATGATCTGAATGAAGCAGATGACGGCTCCCAATATCTTAACAATACCGGAGAGGGTGATGAAAAAATATTCGATCTCGACGACCGGGCTGATGAAGTCATGAACTATGATTATGATTATGACACAGACAATGCTGATCTTCAAATAACAAACACTACCGGCGAGGTATATTTATATAAGCATGCATCATGGTGATCATCACATGTTTTTTTATTGAAGATATATTAACGAATCGATCTTTCTTCTTTCAGCCCTCCGGATCGAGCAAATCTGCTTCTACAGACAGCAAGACAAAGCGAGGCTCGGGCAGATTGTTGAAGGATGGTGTAAAGTACCACATCGAATCCATCAAACCTAGTGGCGAACCCCTCACTCCTAAGAACATTGCGAACAAGTGGACTCGTCAGTGCGGAGTTCTTCTGAAGGACAAACTCCCGATCTCCATTCAAGAATGGAAAGAGCCAAAGACTAAACGTCCAGGTGTTACTTGGGTCAATGGCAGAGCCAAACAAGACCTGGTAAAATCTCTGATGGAACATTTCACCCTACCAGATCATTTCACTAAAGCAGATGTGAACAAAGTCAAGGCCGCTGCTCTTAAGAAGATGGCAATTGCATTCAACACCCACAAGAAAACTGTATGGGCCAACTACCTCGCTAATGAAAGGAAGACTCCAGATTTCAAGGGAACACTGGAGAAGCAAAGAGAACATTGGGACGATTTCGTGACCTTCAAGGATTCAGAAATATCTAAGGAACGGTCGATGAAAAACAAGGCAAATGCCGCAAGAAAGACGCAGTTCCATAGGCTGGGTCCAGGTGGCTACGCGGTGGCATTGCCTAAGTGGGATAAGTCTGAGCAAGAGATGGAGGATGCAGGGGTCACTCCGGTTACCCGGCATTGGCCCCCCAGGTGCAGAACTTGGTTCTATGCGCATGGGGGGCGTTGGACCCGAAGACAGGCATGGTTTCGAAGAAGGCAAGTCTAAAAGGAGCCGAACAAAAGATAATTGACGCAATAGAAGAAGCTCGAGCAGGGGTGTTCACGCCCAATAGAGAGAACGACGAGCTTACGCGCACCCTGGGAAATCCTGAACACCCGGGAAGAACACGAGGCATGGGTGTTATTCCCTGGTATGAGGGCTTTTCGGACTATAATGATGACTATAGGTCCCGTGCAAGAAAGAAGATGGAGGAGGAGAAGAAGAGGAAGCTGGAGGAGGAGCAGAGGAAGCAGGACGCAGAACGCCTTCAAGGCCTAGAAGCAAGGCACGCGGACCTGGCACTCAAATTCCAGCAGCAGCAGCAGCAAATCGACTCACTTAGCCAGGAAAGGGGGTCTCAGCAGCGGCAGCAGCAAGCGGATGATCGTCCGGCATTGGATAGCACCGTCCCATCCATGCCGAGAAGCAGCGTTGGTTCTGCCCGGGTGACACACTGCTGGATAAATACCCTGTGGATGACATCATAGAGAACACTAACTGCGAGCTACACTCCAAAATGAAGAACATATCCATGAAGGTGGCGGACGGCATTGCTTTTCCAGTTACCCCCGAAGCAACCTATCATTGCATCCCGATTCCAGAGGACTATGCTCGTGTCATGGTTGATGAAGTGGTGGACCCATATTCGGGGCTAACGCTTGACATTCCTGGAGGTGAAGACGAGCGCACACTCGGAGAGGCCATACATCGTATCATCCTATGGAGAAAGGATTGCATAATCTTTCGAAGTCCACCGACACCGCGTCGTCTGCCGACTCCTCGAAGTCCGCCACCGAGTTAGCAGACTCCCGCTCCTCCAAGTCCACGAACGCGTGAGACGACTCCTCCTCCAAGTCCGCCACCTCCTCCAAGTCCCCGAACGCGTGAGCTGACTCCTTCGGTTTCAAGCCTAGCACAGCGTCATGCCACTTCTCCGGTTGCAATTCCGGCACCGTGTCAGGCCACACCTCCTGCTTCAAGTCCGGCACATCGTCAGGCCACTTCTCCTGGTCCAACTCCACGTCAGCCGTCTCCGCCGTCTCAGCAATCGCAGAAGAGACATCCCGCAGCTTTGGTGCGTAGCGGTACGAGTCGAGGTAGTTCAGGAAGTACAAGCGAAGGCAAGCGATATAAATATGGTCCAAGCCTCGCTCCTCTTCCTCAGAGGCCTTACGACATGACTAAGGAGCAAAACACAGCCATAGTGCAAGCCCAAGTGGACGCCCATTTTGGACCGAAACCGGCACCACCGCCAAAGGAGAAAGTGCCTGAGAAAGTAATTGACCACTTCATTCGTATGGCTAAAGAACCAGCTCCAAAGCCTGTTGACTCGGACTATGAGCGCCAAATCAGGAAGGCACATCGAGCACGACTACAGAAGGAAGCGAGCTCAAGCTGGAGGCAACAAGCAGCTGGCAAAAAATGCGGGAAAACCGTTCCCCAGTTGGGAGAACAGGCGGCGCAAGCGATCCCCCCGCTTGTTGTGCCAACAACACATGAGAGGAGTAGTACGCGCGCCAAATATTACTGTTGGCAAACCGTTAGCGTTCCTCAGCATGGCGATGTGGTAATAACAGAGGATCATATAATGCAGGCTCAAATGCTCAATATCTCTATTGGACAACTCCTCGAAATCGAGCCCATGCCTACGCTTAAAGAATCGAAAAAAGCATGGCAATATGTCCGGGGCAAACCGTTGGTCCATCCAGACAAGGTCAAGGACCTCCCAACGAGAATGTATCAATTGCATCAATGGTACATGAACATTACCAAGATTTCCAATCGAGAGTCCCTCATGGTGAATGTCAAGCATGAGCATTATTACCATGAGAAAGCTCTGGCCATTGAGTATCCAGAACTATTTCAGTTATTTAATCAAGACGCACTCGACAAGTCTATCGTCAGTTGCTATTGTTTGTAAGTGATTTCTTTCTGTAACTTAAGTCTCAAGCTAGTTATGTAGTGATAATTTTGATCAATCATTACATGTAATTATCCTCACTATATTCTTTTTCTGTGATATTATATGCAGGATGAAGATGTATGAAATGAAAAAAGCTGGACGCTATGGCGTTGGGTTCATTGACCCAAATACCATTAATCAGGACATATGGGAGATTCACCATTGTAAAGCTGCTGTAGAGGAAAGCATGCTAGAGTTCTTGAAGCGCCTCAATACCTTCGAAGATATACTACTTCCTTACAACTTCCCGTGAGTCACACTTTCTTGTACTACAAATTCTGTTTTTGCTTACTAGCTAGCTAGATGTTAATAATTAAGTGTATACGGTTTACAGTAGTTGATTAATTTTATGCACATGCCCGCTTAATTAAGACATGCAAACGTGTGCGTATGCAGTTGGCACTGGGTCTTGATAGACATTAAAGTTGAGGAAGGAAAAGTTGAATTACTGGACCCACTAACTAAAGAAGATAAAGACTACACCATCGTGAAGGGGATAGTCAACAGGTAATTTCAATCATTATTAACTATTAGTTTCTGATATGAACTATTTAATAACCCCTTTATTAATTTTCTTTGCCGACGGGCAGGGCATGGGCAAAGTTCATCGCGGTGACTCCAGAAGAATGGCCAAAAAAATTGTTTTGGCATCGACCCAAGGTAAGTAATTAAGTAGTACTAGCTAGCTACCATCTCTTTAATTCTTGTTTCAATATCATTAATTAATTATTATGCTTGATTAATCATTATTTGATTCAATTCCATTCTCGTAAAGTACCTGAGGCAGGCGAAAGGGAATAATCTGTGTGCATACTACGTTTGCGAGAACATTCGCATGGTGACGTGTGAAAGGAGCAGATCTGATAGACAGGACTGGGTACGTTTTTGTCAGAATACTATTCACACCATTATCGATATCTAGTCACACAACTAACACACATGCATATTGATTTCCTTCTTAACAGTTTAGATCGATGCGGGATAAGCTCCTACCATCGGACCGCATACAAGCACTTCAAGAGGAAATAACCGGATTTTTGCTCGACCAGGTCATAGATCCGAAAGGAGAATACTATTATCCGCTACCGCCCCCATGAACCACTTGTCATCGTGCTCCGAAGGCACCAAGGCAACATGTAGTAGAAATTGTATATGTATATACATGTGTATATGTGTGAATAGTTAATGGTGTTGGCTGTGAGACATTCGATGATATTATATATATATATATATATATATATATATATATATATATATATGCGGTTCTACGTACGAGAAAATCTATTTAATATATATGCATAACGTGTACAATTTGTAGTATCGTGAAATACCAGCAAACAAAAAAGAATTAAATGGAAAATAAAGCCAAATTGAAAACACAAAATTAAAGCAAAAATTAAAAAAAAACACCCAAACATTTAGTACCGGTTGGTGTTACCAACCGGTACTAATGCCCTCCACGCAAACGGGTCTGTCTCGTGCCACGTGGTGGCACTTTAGCGCCGGTTCGTGACGAACCGGTACTACCGGCACTAAAGCCCGTTACGAACCGGCACTAAAGGCCGATTCTGCACTAGTGAAAATTGCCCTTTATTGAAAATAAAGTGCGGGCCCAAATGGATTCAGACCAGGCTTTTACCTGAAATTTCGGCACTCCACTAAACATCTAAGCATACATTTCTCTACTCGTATCCACAATCTAAGTGCCGATATTGATAGGATCCACAAAAACTCCACAAACAATGGGGTTTTATGACACACTATACTAGGTATATCGGTAATTGTGGCCACATGAAAAAATAGAGCTAAATTGACTACATTTGGAACGGCCATACTGGATGGATTTCATGTCTTCATGATGTGGCATAATGGTACAATCATGACAGACTCGATAAACATGCCACATAGGGGGAACAGGAAAACTCCCTTAACAATGGGGTTCCATGAACATGCTATAACTGAGAGAGGGGGAAATATCAGGTGGTACGGGCCGCAAGGGTGGGGCTCTCATATAGGCAATGGTGCCAATTGACACCAATGGTTTTCAAAATTTCTTCATTAATTTCACACTAATCACTTTTTATTTTGCATAGATGACACCATTGTTATAAGACTAACACCATAGGAATTATTTTCTAGATTCGTCCATGTGCTCCCATATATAGGCTCTGCCGAGCCGTTGGATCTGTGATCCAAAGGGTCATCGGCCGAGCTCCTGTACTTGCAAGTACATATCAGATTCTTTGAGAGATTTTTTGTAAAGTTGCAGGACCTCTGCCCGCAAGATCCAACGGCTTACAGGAGCTCATAACACGGTAGAATGTGCTCCTGTAACACATGATACTCACCAACCGAGAGAGCTATCCAAAACAGATGCAGCCCCTTGTCAGTGTCACCATGCTTACATCGACTGGGCCTGCACAAATGCACCATGTTTGTCACATGAAGGTACCATCTACTCCATTAATCTCGCAGCCAGCCGCCTCAACAATGCTACACAGTCTTTTCTGGTGATGAAAATGTGAAGGCTAACCAACTTCTGATAGACAACTAAAGGCCAGGCAGAGTACTGGACTCTTGTTGCAGCTTTTGTATTTGATTATTCTATTCTTGCAATTAATTAATACTTCTTCTCCCTTTTCATGATATATATCTGCTCATCTCTGTTTGAAGCATTGAATCTTTCAACCATGCACAAAGGGAAATGATTGCATGTATACAGAAAATGCGTTGACATGCCATCAGATGCGGCGAGTGCACACCAAGACCCAAACTTAGGTAGATTCAGGGGCATATGATGAACTTGAGAGAAAGTTAATTCCTAGGGATCAGGCAAGTCCAGTAAGTATTTTTGCTTGGAAACTAATCATGACATGTGGCGATAAACCATTGGGACCAATGATGACTTTGATTTTATATTTCACCTTTGAATTTCTTCTGCGCGGAAGAAACCAATGATCTGATCATGTCGTAGCATTTCTTCTACACATTCGTTCAACTTGTGCCAATTTGGAATACCAGTTTTTGTTGTTTTCTTGGACATCATGCATGTTCACTAATGATGCATGGTTCTAGTTCTTTCTTCTTTATAAGTTTTTTTTACCACACTCTTACACAAGGGAAGCTAACAGTAACGCATGGTCCCAAGTAGCGGACAGATTTTGTGGTTATTTGATACTTGTACGTAGCAGTAACAAGTTTATATTTCAAAGAGTTAATCCAGAACTTTGAGAGACGAGACACATATAGTTTCAGAAGCTTCGGTGGTAGCATATCTTATACACATTCATTCAACTTGTTGCTCAATTAGAACAAAGGTTTTGCCATTTTCTTGCTCATCATGCATGATTTTTCTTTTCCATTTCATCCACATAGTGTGGATTTAAGGTCAAAAAAGAGTCAGTGGCACGCATTTTATAGCTGCATGAACAGGCACAACCTGCGGCATAATTAGGCGGGAATGGGCGCTAGCCATTACTAGACGCAGTTCCCGGTGAGAAAAGAGTCTGCCGGACTGGCACGGGCAACATCACTGCGTTAAAAACAGTTGATCTTTTGGGTGCATTGCACACGGTTATCAACAGAACCACGGATGTGGAGATACCAACTCTTGTGCACATCTGTAGCCTAGAATCATGTTCACCACTCCCTCCGTCTAGGTGTATAAGTCACCTTACAAAAATCAAATAATTCCAAAACACTTATGAACGGTACATTAACTTCCTCATCGTTTCTTGTTTCGTGCCATATCAACCAATAAGAGATGTGGGCCATGCATGCTTTTAATCACTTGAGACTAACAAACACGACATGCAATGGTTACTTCATTGCATGCAATGCTATCAATTAGCAAAAAGACATTAAGTTCCACCCAGTTCTGCTGGGAAGGGAGTGAGCATGCCTGCTGTAATAGAGAATCTGGGAGAGCAAAATGATGAGGAAGAAAATCAAAAAGAAAATGAGGAGAATATCTCTGAGGAGGAAAGTGAGGAGATTGATAATGAGCTTCTCATTGACACTATTGTAGCTGAGAATAGAGAAAAGCAAATGGAGGGAGGGGAGTCCCCAGGAACTATAGCATATGAACAGATTGTGGTGAATGCCATGCAGATTGTACCCAGTATGCCACTTGTCAGGAAAAAGACATCTTACCTGGATGCCGTGTTGGGGCAACCACATGTTACTGAGCTGGACCCTGATGATAAATCATGTCAGCAAGTAACATCGGCGTACTCTATGCAATCTCCTGATACCTCTGAGGAGGAAAATGTGGAGGTGATCCCTACTCCACCTATGGTGGAGGAAATGCAGATCAGGTTGAGCCAGAGAACTGCTGGTGGGAACATGGAGCATATGGGTATTCGGGCAGAAAAATTGACCAAGAAGAGAAATCTTCAAGGTAATGAGATATCTCCTAACTCCAACTCTTTTGAAATTCTGTCCAATCTAGAAATTGTTAATACTGCATCTATGATGGGGGTGGAGATTCCTGACAATAACTTTACTGTTATTGATGTGATTAGAGAACTAGAAAAATCCAGGGCCAATATAGCTGAGAAAGTTGAAAACACTGAGAAACAAAAAGATAATGTTTTATTTATTACCAATGCGGCTGGTGACAAATCCCCTCTTAATACAAACTGGGTAAGGGATGGGGAGATAGATGAAGACGAGTTTACTGTTGTTAGATCAAGAAGAAGGGATAAGAAGAAAGTGAATGTGGTAATTTCTAAACCTGTGACTAGAAGTCAAAAAAACAAAATGTCCTTTGATGCTGGTTCGACCATGCTTCCTGGTAAGCCTAGCAACAAAGGGCAATCCCCCAAATGCAAGAAAAAATGATTAGCCTATTTTGGAATTGTAGGGGGTGGGAATGAGAGGTATGGCTACCTGCTTATCTGACCTAATTAGAGATTACTGCCTAGATTTCATTGGCATTCTGGAAACAATGAAAAAGGACTTTTCCTCTAAATTCTTGAGGAAATTTGATCCTGGTCAGTATTTTGATTGGAGGTGGATTCCTTCACTAGGCAAATCTGGAGGGATCCTATGTGGTATCAAGGAGGATACTTTTGAAGTGAGGTGTTGTGAGACAGGCAAATATATCATGAAGCTGGAGTTATGGGATAAGAGGAAAAAGATGTTGTATTGTATTCTGGTAGTGTATGGTTCTGCCCATGAAGAGTATAAAATGGAATTTTTGACTGAGTTGTCTGACATGTGTGGTAATATTACTTGCCCTTACATTGTAGGGGGGGACTTTAATATCCTTAGATATGCTAAGGAAAAAAATAAGAAGGCCAGGATGAGTCATGCTACTGATCTTTTCAATTACATCATTAACACATTCTGTCTCAGGGAAATTGACATGAATGGTGGTATATACACCTGGTCAAATAACCAACATAACCCTACCCTTGAAAAGTTGGGCCGTATTCTTATGTCCAGTTCTTGGGAAAGGCAATTCCCTTTGACTTTTGTCAGGAAACTGACAAAAGAGATTTCGGATCACAGCCCTTTGATCCTGAATACAGAGGACTGTATTCCTAACGCAAGTCATAAAAGAGAATTCAGATTTGATCTTAATTGGTTCGGAAATCCTGAGTTTGTTCCCTTAGTTGCTAAGGTATGGATGAAACCTGTAAAGGCCAGTGACCCCATTGATGTGTTAAACATCAAAATGAAGAGATTCAAAAAGTTTTTCAAAGGGTGGGGATCCAACTTGTTTGGAAAATCTAAAAAAAGAAGGAGTGACCTTAGAGTGGAACTTGAACATCTAGAAAAATTAGAAGAAACTGATGTGCTCTCCCCCGAACTATATGGCAAGAAAGTGGATATTTTGGTGGAACTCCATGATTTACTTGTGGAAGAAGAGATCACATGGATGCAAAAATCACATGCAAATTGGTTGTTGAAAGGGGATAGAAATACTGAATATTTCCACAGAATTGTGAATGGTAGAAGAAGGAGAAATACTATTTTCTCACTTAGTTGTGGAGATGAGGTGATTGAGGGGACTAGTAACTTGTTGAAGCATGCAACTGAGTTTTATAAAGAACTGTTTGGGCCTGCATCTAGGAATTTGTGCAGACTTAAAGAAAATATGTGGGAGCCAAATGAAAAGTTGTCAAATATCGACAACTTCATCCTTACTAGACCCTTCTCCGAAACAGAAATAAAAAATGCTCTTTTCTCTATGAAGAAGAATAAAGCACCAGGCCCAGACAATATGCCCATTGAATTTTTTCAGCATTGCTGGGACATAGTAAAAAATGAAGTATTACTCTTGTTTGAGTGGTTTCATGACAACAGACTAGATGTACAACGTTTGAACTATGGGATAATTACATTACTGCCCAAAATGGTAGGGGCGAATAAAATCCAGCAGTTTCGACCCATATGCTTGTTGAGATGCATTTATAAGCTTATCACTAAGGTGCTTACCATTAGAGTGGAGCCTTTTGTTGATGTCCTATTCAGCAGACATCAAAATGCTTTTATCAAAAAAAGAGACATAATGGATGGAATCATGTCTTTACATGAGATTCTCCACCATACTTACAATAAGAAAAAATCAGGGATAGTGTTGAAACTAGACTTTGAAAAGGCCTATGACAAAGTTAACTGGGATTTCTTATTAAACTATCATAAGATGAGGGAATTCCATCCGCAATGGATTGAATGGGTTAGAAATATCCTAGTAGGGGGTACAGTAAGTGTGAAGCTGAATGACGAGGTAGGACCCTATTTTCAAAGCTCGAAAGGGGTGCGCCAGGGTGACCCATTTTCGCCTTCTCTCTTTAACTTAGCCGCTGACTGCTTGACAAAAATGGTGATAAAGGCTCAACAAAATGGCTTGTTTCAAGGCTTAGCGTCTTATTTGATACCCAATGGGGTGGCCATCTTGCAATATGCGGATGACACGATCCTATGCTTCGAAGATAACCCTAGAAATGCTCTCAATATTAAGTTGTTGTTGTATCTCTTTGAAGTCATGTCCAGGCTAAAAATCAATTTTATGAAAAGCGAAATTTTTTCAATTTGTGCTGATGACAATACTATGCAAAGCTATGCTGAAATGTTCAACTGCCAGATAGGTAATTTTCCTATCAAATACCTAGGCATGCCTGTGAGTTATGCTGGCTTAAAATGCAGTGACTGGACCTTTGTTGATGACAAGTTCATTGATCACTGCGAAAACTGGGTTAGTGAAATCCTATCCATGGGAGGAAGGCTGATCAAAGTGAACTCTGTGCTTTCTCACATTCCTACTTTCTACATGTCTATGTTTCTTTTGAACAAGACTACCCTGGAAAAATGGGACAAACCCAGGAGGAAATTTTTTTGGCACAACAACAAGAAAAAGAGAGGCTACCACATGGTTAGGTGGAGCCGTATATGTAGATCCAAAAAGAAAGGGGGTTTGGGTGTTAAGGACTTGAGGAAACAGAATATAAGTCTTTTAGCGAAATGGTGGTGGAAGCTTGAGAAAAACAGTGGATTATGGCAAGATATAGTTAAGGCTAAATACCTTAAGAAAACTTCGGTGGCTATGGTGAAACACAAAGCCAGTGACTCGCCTTGCTGGAAGTCACTTTTGAAAGTAAAAGACCTATATATGATGGGAAGGGGTATTAATCTAAATAGAGGAGATGTGGCTAGACTCTGGCAGGATAGCCTGGAGGGTAAAATGCCTTTTAAAGACAGATTCCCACTGCTCTTTGAGACATGTAATGAGCAAAATTGTAATGTTGACCAGTTTAAAAACCTGGATCAGATCACCTCTTTTAGGAGGAGGATGTCCCCTGAGATGCTGCAACAATGGGGAGATATGAATAATGAGGTGTTAAACCTTAAACTTAGTGATGGGGCAGATGAGGTTTATTGGAAATGGGATAGTTCGGGCAATTATACCACTAAATCCATGTATGCTTGGCTGGAGAAAGATATTGCAGGATCTAATTTTAAATGGATTTGGGATGCAAAGCTACCTCTTAAAATCCAAATTTTCTTATGGCAGATGGCGCAGAATGCCATCCTGACCAGGGACAATATGAAAAAAAGACTATGGCCGGGGGATCCTTGCTGTTCGTTTTGTAATCAATTAGAAACAGCCCAACACTTGTTCTTTTTATGCCCTGTGTCCAGGGTGGTGTGGAGAAACGTGGGTTCCTTACTTGGAACTGATTGCTGTCCTAACTCTGTTTGGCAATACTATACGTGGATGTACATTTTCCTACCTGGGATGGACAAAATTTACACTGTTGGCTTGGCTGCTATATGCTGGGCTATTTGGTTGGCCAGGAACCGAGCCACTTTTGAACACAAATGGATTAACTCCCCGTTTGAGATTGTGTTCACAGCTTGTTCTTTTTTGATAAACTGGCAGGCCTCCAGAAAGCATAGATGGTGAAAAAAGGAGCAGAGATGCTGAAGGAGAACACTACGCAGATGATGCTGCTTTGCGGTCCACCAGTTCCAGCTCAAGATGGGCACGACGAAAACTGAGGAGGGAGGCGATGCTAATCCTGTTCAGTATGTTGCTGGCGTGTTGCTTCTACAGGAGGAGGGACGTGGATGCTTCTTGAGAGCCTTGGTAGGAGGTTTATGGTAGCTCTTTTGGTCTTGAGGTGTTTTGGCGGCTGTGGCCCGATGTTTGTTGGTGTTATCTGTAAAACTTATAGTACTGCTCGTAGGTGTTCGTTAGCGCGGTTTTGGGTGACATCAAATTTTCGCCCCATGATCTGTTGTTCCTGATGACAGGCGCAGATAGTGGGTTTCTTGATGCTGCTCCGAACTCGCTTTTCCTCTTTCTCTCTAGCCTTGCTGGTTTCAGTTCCTGAGACATTGTATTTCCGTTATGAAAGTAATGGAAAGGGGAAAAGCCCGGTTCGAAAAAAGTTCTCTCGTTTTCCACTCTGCCTTGGTCGCGGTGCACAACCTAAGATGACTTACACACCTAGACGGAGGGAGTACCTTACACACAGTTCTAGCGTCTCCATTAGTGTGCGGAATCAGAATGATATTGCACACATGTTCTCTACTATAACTGTGTGCAGCTTCTCTCACACAATTTCAATGATTTTGATTGTGCAAACCATGTGCGGAGTATCGTACATGGTGATCCTATTCTCTAATGTGTGAGATGTTTCCTTCTAATCGCACACAATTCGGTGTTTCCAATTGTGTCGACCGTGGGTAGATCTAGTCAGTTGTAGAGTCGGGGTGGCACGAATGGCGGTGAAAATCGTGTCGACTTTGGTCATGGCAGACGATGGTGGCATCCTTGATTTTGTTTCATTGTCGAGGCAACATCATTTCCTTGCCAAGGTATCGTCGTTGCAGTCTGTGTCACCTCACTCGGGCTGCTCCATTGGAAACCCTAGATTTGGGTATCCCGGATCGGATGATGTCGGTGCCTATGGTCCCATTTTCCCTCCTGGGATCATCGTTTTGGACAAGGTGTTGGCTAGAGGGGCTAAGAGGTGGTGCGGTATTGCATCTACCTCATCAATGACGATGGTTGTCAGTAGCATGGCACAGTGGAGTCTCGGTGATGGACGCATGTGGATGGACGCATGCAGGGTGGTGGTGCTATCTGGCATCCTAGTGGCATCGACAATAGTTGGGCCTAGCATGGTCAATGTGTTGTCCCCCTGAAGATGGGACGACGAACGATGGCGGCGGTAGATCCTATAGTGTGTGCATGCTGAGGGTCTGCTACACGTTTGGTGCTCTCAGCACTCCGTGGGGTGGCTTTGAGGTCTCATCTAGTTAGATGATGTGTGTTGGTGCGAGATGAGGGCATATGATCCAGCTTGTAGGTGTAGTGAGATGGGTCATTAGGAATGTAGCTTTGGGTTGATCCACGTATTTTGTTTGTCAGGATTTATTGAATGATTTAATAAAGATGGTCGTGTTCATCCTTCGATACATAGACCTGGGTTTTGAACCTCCTATTCGAAAAATGCACCATTTTGCGCTACCGTGTTCATGTACCATCATAAAAAATTGTAAGGAGTAGCCAGCCCCACAAAATCGAATAAACAAGCTATATTTAGATTGAACCATAATATGTCCCCTCAAGCCCTCGAGACATACCACAATAGTACCATCATCAGAGATTCCATACACATGCCGCAAGCACGTGGGAGGAGGCGGGGTTGTTCCAGTAAATTACCCAAATAATGGGGTTTTATAACACATTATAGTTTTTTTTTCAAAGGAGGATTACCCCCGACCTCTGCAATAAAATGATGCATGCAACAATATTTATTAAGTTATTCAATAGAGTTTGACAAAATAAATACAAAGATCAACCCAAAGCCACCTTCAAGGCGAACAGAGTCACTACACCTACAAGTATAAATATGTGCCTTGACCGCATCAATATACACCATCTATCCAGTGGCTCAGGAAACTGCCCGCCTGGCAGGCTGAGAGCAACACCGCTCCACCCGTTTGGCCCCTTGAGTGAACCTCTGCTCCAAAACAATGCCCTTGTAGGGGGAAACGACACCATGGTATCCGTCATCATCTGATCTGGGAGACCCAGATCTAGGTTTTCTGCTGGAACAAATGCCCCCCGGAGGAAGAATGGCATGCCATCTGCACATGCCAACAAACCCAAATGGTTCCCACCATCACAAAGTTCTCACAGTGATGCCTTCAGAAGGACACGGCGTCTTGAACGCCGTTGCCGCCCACCGCAGTTAGGGTTTTCACTCGAGAAGCAGTGAGGTGGGAAGAGGTAGGGCGGACCCGATCGGCGTCTCCAAGAAGAATGTCGACACATACGAGCATCGTTGTCATCGTGGCCGGCTGGAACTGACCAAGGAATTATCCCGATATGGATCCCACCTCCCACAAACCGATGACCGGCTAGCTAGCCAGGACAACCAACTCCGGTGAGATTGGAGCGCACATAGACAGGACATTACGCAACGGGCAAAATGGCGTCGTCGGCCACCAGGGCATCGCCGCCATGACCTGAACCCGCCAGTGGTCTGCCGACAGCCCAAGCCAACCTCCGGCAGGCCGCCAGCCCCACCACGCCACCGAACAGGGAGGCCTCACCATGGGGACGCCGCCCCAGGTCCATGGATCATGACAGATAGACAACGCCGATCAGCCGAAAAAGGGCCCGTGCCACTTTCCGCGAAGCCATCCGGACTTTGCCAGAGAGCAGCTCAGGCCGCAGCGAGGGGAGGAAGATGCGCCGGGGAGAAGGTGGCCGCGGAGAAGGGATCTGGCGTTGGGTGGTGGTGGCGGCGCTAGATAGAAGCTCGCGTGTGTGTGAGTCGCGTCACAGCAGGATGCCAGACCATGAAAAACCAACACGCTATAGTTCGTGAGACAGTAACTGTGGCCTGGTTGACTCAAGGGAGCTAAATGGACTAGATCTGCCTTCGGAGAAACTCTAAACACATGTCTCAATTGAGACCCCCGGAACAATGGTTTCCGTGAACACTGTAGTGTCACATGACTATTGGAGAGACCTGAATTTCTGGACAAAAACAAAGTACTACAGAGGCAGCCCCTTGTGAGTGTCACCCTGTTCACAATAAATGGGCCAACACAAGTGCACCATGTGTGCCATGTGAATGTGCCATCTACCCCATTAATCTCGCCCACCGGCCTCCACGAAGCTACCACCTGCCTGTACTGTACTCCATTAATCTTTGAATGCCAACCATGTATAGTATTTTTGTTGATTAAAGACATGGCATCTTATGATACATCAACGATTTGGCTGTATGCATCCTAAATATGCAGAGGCCGGTTGTGTACTTATTGTGATTGTTTGCACTTGCTGCTTCACTTTGAATCAATGAAGTTCACCGGTTTCAAAAAAAAAATCACCATTTGTCGAAAAATGATACATCAACGATATCCCTTGCTGCAGTTTTTGTATTTCATTATTCTATTCTTCGAATTATTTAGTTCTTCTTCTTCCCCTTGTGTCATGCTACTGTATATATCTGTGCACCTCCGTTTGAAGGATGACAAAATTTCAAACATTGGTAAACCAGACGATGCTATTCACGTGGAAATGATGTTGCCATGCTAGCTACGAGATGCAGCAAATGCATACCAGCACACAAACTCAGGTAGATTCAGAGGCAGAGGCAGATGACGAATTTGCGAGAAATGTTGCTTGGAAATTCCGGGGCGATCTGACAAGTCCAGCTAAGTAATGTTGCTTGGAAATTAATCATGCCACCGGGCGATCAAACAATTGGGACCAACGATGACTTTGGCTTAATATTTCACCTTTGGATTTCTTCAACATAGAAGAAACCAATGACCTGATCCAGTCATAACGTTACATATTCATTCAGCTTGTTTCCCTTTATTTTGAGCAACCGGCAGGAGTGTTGATTTTTTTTTTATTAAAAAGGGAACAATATACACTCACCTGTCTGCCGGGCGATCGCTTTGCTCTCAGGGGCTGGCCGTTCCAAAGGGAAGCAGACCCAATATATGATTAATTGCTATGTGTATGTAGGTGTAACCCAAGTTCATATTTCAAAGATTTAATTTAAAACTTGGAGAGTTGAGAGTGCACTTGGGTATGATCCAGCCATAGCATATCATGTACACACTCACATAACTTGTCGCCCATTTGAACAACAGTTTCGCCACTTTCTTAATCATCATGCATCATTTCCTTTTTTCCGTTTGACCAAGATAGTCTTAGTTAAAGATGGAAAAAAGGAGGCAATATATATGAAAGATACATATTACATAGCCACATGGTAGTACAAATACACACATCTCCCATACATATGTCATTTATTTATTCCCCAAACATAGGTATAGTAGCAGAACACCACCCTTACCCACATCTCCCCATACATAATTCACACTCGGCGTATGTCTCGAGAGAGAAAGCAACCATGACGTACCTCGTTCCAACATTCATATTTCCTTAGGGTCCCATGGATGGAAGAAGTTGATCATGTAGCTTCAAGCAGGATCCACTGAAGGCCTCATACAGACAGGGTAATTACAATAGCAACCAGGGGTGTAGCACGCACCAGTATAACATGTTTCCCTTCCGCACATGCGGCCTTCTACCGGTGTTTCCAGAATGAGGCGTTCAATTGCTATCTTTCCAGTGTGCGCCATCTCCTCTAGAGCCGACGGTGAGCGGGCCATGGCCATCGGAGCTGCCATGAGCAGCTGCAGAACCACCAATGTAGCAACCACACCGAGTGCCTTCTTGTTGCCACTCTCCATCTCGTGCAACTGCAGCCTGTGTGTGTGTGCGCGCGCGCGCGCGGGGGTTTGATATATTGAGCCCAGCCCTATTTATAGGTTGTATAGGCAATAGCAATCATAAATCACACGAGTGCTAGGTGTTTCATATTATAAGTCATCGCATGTGGCTGTTGATGAGCCGCGTGCTTTCGAAAACATAAAGGGTGTAGATTTGAACATGACCCGTCTCACCAAGAGACAAGATATCTTTAAAATGCATGGCTGGGAGATAATTCAATTAATCTATCTATGAAACATCTACACGAGGGAGGTGAAACACCAAGAACGCTCCTACGCTACTGACAAGCATACTACCTTGTCAGTAACATGACACGGTACGGTGAAGCACGCGGCTCATCAACAGCCACATGTGATGACTTGTAATACTGCCTCCTTTTCTAAATATAAGTCTTCTAGAGATTTTAATATGAACTACATACGGATGTATATAGACCAAATTAGGATGTAGATTTATGTATTTTGCTTCGTATGCGGTCCATATTGAAATCTCTAGAAAGACTTGTATTTAGGAAACGGAGGAAGTATGAAACATGGTGAAGCAACACAACTAGGAAAAGGGCTATAGATAATATAGACATTAATGGCGCCCCACACATGTGGCGCGCCACTGCTATATAGCAGTGGCGCACCATGTGTTGGTACGCCATTAAACTCCAAATACTAATGGCGCACCACATCCACGGTGTGCCACTACTAACATTTTTTTTTCAAAACTAGTAATGGCGCACCAGGGGATAGTGCGGCGCACCACACCCTCGGTGCGCACTACTAATAATTTTTTTTATTTTTTTTCAAAACTAGTAATGGTGCACCAGGGAAAAGTGCGCCATTACTAGTTTTTACTAGTAATGACGCACCACACCCTCGGTGCGCCATTACTAACTTTGACCAAAAATTCCACAGAATGCACC
>NC_041381.1:6546993-6554320 GCF_002162155.2 Triticum dicoccoides
AATAGAAGAAAATAAGTTTCCCATGTGATATGCGGTCTAGTTGTTGAGAACATTTGCAAATATGAATTTTGACTTTATTTGCAAAATCTCTCTGGAATTTGTAAAATGGGCATAATGTTTGCATACGAACTCGGATTAAAAAGTTTTTTATATGAAGAATCGTCTACTCGAAAAGTTACATCCGAATTCAATGGGGGACCCCGTTGAACATTTTTAGAATCTCCAAAAACCTAACAGAATAAAAGATACGGGGCTTTTAAGTTCTAGAGGGGACAAAATGGAAAAAAATCAAACTTAGTAGTGGCGCCCCATTTGCTAGGTGCACCACTAGTAATAGAAAAAAAATAGTTTCAAATTTTTTTTGGAAAAATGTTCAAAATATGATACGTAATATGCACGGAAGTTTGAAATATTTTTTCAAAATTTCAGCACACTTATGAACATGAACAAAGTTCTAGACATCAACAAGGTTTAATAGGATTGATATGCTAGATATATCAACAACTGCCTGTTAAGTGAGCTGGTGCTGGGGTTGGATAGAACTCTGAAGTTAAGCATGCTTGTGCTGGAGTAGTGTGAGGATTGGTGACCTTTCGGGAAATTTGACCACAGAGTGAGATTTGACTTGAGATTAAGCATATTGACCCGAGATTAAGCCATAGTGACCCGAGATTCACCCTTTGAGCTGAAGTATATTCGTTTTGTAGATGATATGGTGCATGCGTTCAACACATGTGAAAAATAGTGCAAAACCAGCACTGTACGCGAGGTGGTTACGGGCAGACATGGCCCAGTTAAAATCAGAAAGTGGGGTCAGTTTTACAATCACGGGGGAAAGAATTTAAGTGGAGAGGGCAACACATCTTCCCGTAAGATCAGTCTGTAGTGGTTGTCCCAAAAATCCTACACTTACGGGACAACCACTACGGACTGATCTTACGGCAAGATGTGTCGCCCTCTCCACTTAAATTCTTTCCCCGTGATTGTAACTGACCCCACCTTCTGATTTTAACTGGGCCATGTCTGCCCGTAACCTCCTCGCCGTAAGAATTGTCCGTAGATGTAGCAAAGCTCAAACTGAGGTCCCTAAGATCATTCACACTGAACAACACCTGCACCTTTGGCTGCTCAACGCCATCACAAGAGTGCCTACCGGAGGGAGAGAATATGAACTATCTGGTTTGTAGAAACTGTACCCTCCGATTTCGTCGGAGACCACATCAAGTACGTCAATTTGAAATGAAAATTGCAAAAATCCGTGTATTATTTAAAAGGGCCATGATGAAAAGAGTACAAAGCTTACATGGCCTGACAAAAAAAGTATGAACCTTAAATTTCAACTTTGTTCTTTGTCTTCAGGAACAATATCATTTATGTGTAACTTTTTTAAGAATAGTTTCTACCGTCTAAGTAGTTGAAGATCTCAAAGTAGGGGACACATGAGAAGTACCCAAGAAGGCATCAAACAAGCATAATTAACAGTAGCTGACTTGATCTCTGCGTCAACTTGGCACACACATTGATTGGTCAAACTCGAGATCTGTAGAGGCACAAGTTATAGAATGAAAAATATTCTAGCCCCGTCAGTAATTCATTTCAACAAGTTAATCATTTTGGCGCTTTATTTCACTTTCATCCGCAAACCTGGGTAAATGATTTTCAGTCTTCTTCGGACAAATATTTGTCAATTATATTATTTGCATCTTAATCAGGATGCTACACAACTTGTTCTCAGAAAAGTAAAACACTATCAATTATAATTTCTTAGACGAAGTTATTATCCAACCACTACACATATCATGGTCTTGCAGGACAGTTACATTAGTACATCTTTCGTATTTTATAAATTAGAAACGTGCGGAAGGCATGGTGCCATGTGCGTTGGGCGATTGTTAACTGGTCAGCATCAATGCCCCATACAGCCTGTACCACTGCTGATGAATCATGTATTTGCTTCATCATTAGTAAGTCCTGGCTAGAACTAAAACACACAATATGGAATTGCTTCTTCCACTCATCTTTTTTTATGAGTACACGTGCATGATTTTTATCAGATTTTTGTATGCGTGCATGGATCGCATACTATTATAAAAAAAATTATGCCACTCATCTCTCTTACATACCCTTATAATATTTTTATTATGCGTGCATGGATCTCACAAATACTTTGTGGTAGTTATACTGCCCACGCAGATTGCTGAAGGATAGTACACGCCGATCGTATTATTAGTTGTTAAATGTAAGGCCGTGATCCGACCGGCCGATTCGATCCCACACAACCTTATCCGCTAAGAGGTGTTGCCAGTCCCTAACAAAAGGCCGCTGATAACATCCACATATATGGTGGGAGTAACACCTACCCACACGTTCTATAACATACAGATTGCGTCACGTCACCGCATGCATGCATGTGAGAATTTTTTTAGATTTTTAAATTTTAAAATGTTTTATCTCTTAAATAAAAATCAGATTGAAGATTTGCTTTCACAATCAAATCCATCGCGAAGAGATCTTCGAAACAAGATCTCATATCAATATCTTTCGATGATTTTTTTGGGTTAAAAGTTGCCATGTCTATTGCACATGAATTGCCATGGTGTTTACACTGAAATTGCCATGATATGTTTCAGCTATTTTTTCTTCTACTTTAAAAAATAAATTTTGACATTTATAAAACAGAGAATTAAGAAACTAGACTTGCTACGAACCATAAACTAAAATTGCCATGGTGAATTACTTAATTTAGTCATGATACATGCACTTAAATTTGCCATGGTTCATATAAAAAAATCAATGGTCAAAGTACTGGAATTGCCATGATGTATAAACTGCTACGACGAATTATAAAAATTGTCATGATCCAAGCACTAAAATTGCCGTGGTTAATTACTAAAAATTGTCATGGTCAATTAATTAAAATTCCATTAAAAATTAGTAATACAACAGTAGCTTTTAATCTAGAAGAAAAAATAGATAAAACATGTCATGGCAACTATAGTGTAAACACTATGGCAACTTTGGGCCAAAAAATAATAATTCGTCGAAACATATCAACATGAGATCTAGTTTTGAAGATCTCATTGAGACGGATTTAGTGATGAAAACGGATTTTTAGTTAGATTTTTTAATAGGAGATAAACCATTTTTAAGCCAAAAGCTAAATCGATTCGCGCTGATATCATCTGTTTTGACGTGGCAAAAATGGATGCTAATGGAGAAGTTTGGGCCATGTTGCTTCGTGCCACACGTGTGGGCGTTAACATTAACCAAAAAAAAAGAGGTGTTGTCAGCTGCGGTAGCAACTAGGAGTGGTGCTTTGATTAATATATTAATACTTGTACAAATAATGAATTCACAAAAGATTGGAAGACATGCGGATTGATTAATTGCAAACAAAAACACCATAACTATGGTCGAAATTTCACAAACCAACATTTTTCTGTTTTCCACAAGATACTACTCGTTCAACGGAATGTTTTTTTTAATAACACGGACATGCACGAGTTGACACCGAAAATGACCGGCGGGGCCGACTGTCTGACGTGCCACCAAGTTACAACAGTGTTTAAAAGGACCGTTCAAGTGCACGAAGGCCCAACCTTTCAAAACACCATCTTGTATTCCACCCCACATCTTGGCACACGTCGTGTCGTCGTGGAGTCTGACACAGGGTGCTCCTATTGGACGCTTATTGCATCCAATAGCAAGCTGACGCAAAAGGGGACCTCGACTGGGCTGGCCCACACAAAAACAGCGAAGCTAGTTATGTAGCGCGACAAAAATGCCAAAATGAAATGTTGTAGGGATGAATCAAACTCGTGACTTCGAATATAAATACTTGTGCTACTAATCACAAGTGCTGAAGCTACCCGTGAAAGATGACAACTTAACAATTTTAAGAATTGTCTATAACGGCATATTCTCCATGTTATACCATATAGGTTTCTGAATTATTTGAAAATAAACGAAGACAGAAACTGTTTGAACAAAATTTGAAATTTCTATACATTTACATGTTTGGAAATATCTAGCAGTTTTGAAAAAATGGAACACAATTTGAAAATGTGAACATTATTAAAATTATGACCATTTTTTAAACATGAACAATTTTTGAACAAAAAATTGAACATGCGAACAAATTTTAAGACATGAATATTTTTTGAATTTATGATAAAATTTAGAAATTCCTCAACATTTTTAGAAATTATGAACATTTTTTTGAAAATACAAACATGTTTTAAAATTCTCCGAACATTTTTAAAATTCAAAAAACAAATTTTACAAACAAGTATAATTTCTGAATTTGTGCACAAAGTTTGAAACTAGAACATTTTTTTAGTTTGTGAAAAAATAAAAAAACATGAACAAAATTGAAATTCTAATACTCTCTTAAATTTCTAAATAAAATTTAAAAACTGGAATATTTTTTGAAAGTTTGAACAATTTATGAAAATTGCAATCATTTTAAAATTTCTGAAGAAAATAAAGTTGAAAATAGAAACAGGAAAAAACAAAAACAAAAATAAAAAGTAATTTCTACTCCTAATGCCTCCACGGTTTTGTTTCGCCTCGTTTATTTTCATCCGGTTTAGTTTTGAAAAATGTGGAAATAGTGTTCGGACAATGTTGAACGTGTATACAAAAAATGTTGATCACTTGTTACAAGAAATGTTTTGACATGTACGAAAATGTAGAGTGAAAACGAAAACAAACATAAGAAAACACAAAAGAAAAACAAAAAATTGAGAAGCAAGAAGAATGAAAAAACTCTGAAAAGAAAGAAAAGTGGATGGAAAAAGGGAGAAGAAAAAAGAAATGAAACAAAAGAAAAGGAAAAAAGAACCAGGAGAGAACTGAATAAGAGAGAAAAATTGGTGGAGGAAAATCGGCTCTTCTATAGTAAGTAGGTCGCGCCCTTTATTTTGTCAGGAACTTTATACAGGCGCATTGGCTATCCTCACTAGGTACTATCTAGTAGACACCTTCAGCGAGAGAAACCCTCCAATCAAACCCTCCGATGAGTTAGTTGCCACCAATCATTCATGATACTCTTTTGACAAAGAGAGTATGCAAGCAGCACCCTCTGTTTCAGCACATAGAGCTTAACTATTTTTTCTGTCCATTCCTATCGGTTCACAACTATCTTTATCTCTAATTTTTCACTAAATTGGTAGCTTCCAACATGAAGCAATTCTTACGTGATTACTGAATGATAGAGATTAACATACGCAATTACTATTGACAATCAGAAGTACTCTGCACCTGACGCTCACAAAACGATTTTCAGACGACGCTTGATCCAGCGGCCATGTCACACTTGCTCCTCATGACCTCACCGTGCATGGTTGGATCCATAACATCGTCTGAAAATCGACCGAACACTGTCGTCCATATAGCAGCGCTCATTGGCAAGATACAGTGACAGGAGTGTCTGGTATAGTAGCACATCATTAATAGAACCATGAACTGAGGGCAATGTTCTGAAGAGACCAACATGAGGTGCATATACTGAATCGAGGAAAACTGAATGTCAGTGCAGGAAAACATTAGGTGGGAAAATGAGTCTATCAACACACCTTCCACGGCGTGACCAAAGCAAGCCCTCGAGAAGAACCCGAAAGCTGAAGCTGAGCATATTATTGCCGCCTCGAAGGCAATCACAAGGCCCTCTGGTAGACTTCTGGATGAGCAATCATCAAGTTTCTCCGGTATCCGTTGATTGACTCCATACAAATAGGATAATATACTTCTCAACATCCCTCTTTGTAAAAACAAAACCAACAAAGTCCTCCTTTATGACGCTTTTAGACTATGCTATCTTTTCTGTGCGACCCATCTCCTCCAGAGCCGGCCGTAAGTGGGCCATGACCCGTCTCACCAAGAGACAAGATATTTGTAAAACGAAAATGCATGGCTGAGAGATAATTTAGTTAATCTATCTATGGAACATCTACACTAGGGAGTTTAAAACACCAAGAAAGCTCCTACGCTACTACTCCCTCTGTCCCATAATATAGGAGTGTTTTTCATACTAGTGTAGTGTCAAAAACGTTCTTATATTACGGGACGGAGGAAGTACAAGCGTACTATACCTTGTCAGTAACACGACACGGTATGGTGAAGCACGCGGCTCATCAATAGCCACATGTGATGATTTATAATATGAAGCATGGTGAAGCAAAACTGAACGACTACACCAGAACACGAGCATATGCTACCTAGAACACCGTGCGACAGATTGACCCATTTACATCGAAACAAATGGACCTTAAAATCATGTCCATATTTAAGTTTCCATATGTCCACTATGTAACTATAATATATGTCCTTTCTCCTGTTGGTTGATGCATCAAAGCAGACACCACTATTTTGGTTGGTACTCTTTTGATCTTGGGTAATCGTGCAAAATGTATTTTCATTTATCTCATACACTTTGTAAGTCAATACAATCGAAGATGGTCCCCTGGCCAACGAGTACAGCTCATCTCCAACAATGTTGTCACCCATGAGATGTGTTTGCAACCAACTTCCCAAAATTCTGATGTGTTCACATGTAATCCAGTCGTCACACTGCTTCGGGTGTTTGGAGCGCAGAATATTTCTGTGTTCATTGACATACGGGGTGTAACATCCCAAATTTTCCAATTTGGCATGTTATACATAGGTCATCCATGCATATCATATTTTATTGATTTTCGTTTGCAATCCTCGAAATCCTAAGCAGCTCAAGGACATTCGGAGAGAGTTGAGGATTTTTTTTTTCAATTTTCATATTTGAAATTTTATCAAATAGTGAAGACGAGGATTTTGATTTTAATTATTTTCTCTCCGGAAAATATTTCATTTTAAAATAATAAATGAGGGGAGATAATATGACTTCTCCAAAATAATTGAAATATCGGAGGAAAAATGTTAAAATCATTTTTGGATTTATTTGAGTTATTCGGGATTTTTATTTGCCCTAGAAAAAAATTTGCACGTTTTAAAAAATTGCATTTTAGGGGCCAAGAAAAGTTCATCTTGTTCTAAATATTTTATTTAGACGGAGAAAACTTGTTTTGAATTTTTTAGATTTTTATTTATTTTTCTAGGAATTTTTCTTTCGGCGGAATGTTTAAAAAAAAAACCTCGCGCCCGACCGGGCCGAAGGCCCAGCTGAGCAGGCCGGCCCGCGCCACCGCCGCCTTCCCCGTGCGCCGCCGTGCTTGGCATGGACGCCGAGGGAGTCCGAGCCGGACTCCACCCGGGCGCCCCCTTCCCCAAGCCGCCTACCCCGCCCCCCTATATATACCGCCGCCCCGCCGCCACACCACCACCCCGCCATCGC
>NC_041381.1:6554860-6564815 GCF_002162155.2 Triticum dicoccoides
CACCGCCCGAGCCGCCGCCGTCGCCCCGCGCAGCCGCCGCCACCCCGCATCCACCCCGAGCCCCGCCGCCTCGCCGAACCCGCCGGAGCCGCCCGCCCCGCCGGACGCGCCTCGCCGGAGGTACCCGACCCCGCCGCCGGATTTTTTTGAAACCCTTCGGTTTTTTTTATTAAAAAAACCTAGTTCGTTTTTTTTAGATCGACTTATTTTCTTCTGTTTAATTACTTAGCGAACGTTCGTTCGACCGTTCGTTTCAACGAACGTGTTCACCGTTTAGTTTCTGCTAACGAACGCTCGTTCGTTTAGCCGTTCGTCGTTTTTCTTTTTATCGGATTTATTCCGCGGTTATTTTGATCGCGATTTCTGATCCGATATTCAAACCTGTTTATCTTTTCGCTCGTTTATCGGAATCAGGCGATTCAAGCGCCTGGAGTTTCATCTCGAAACCCTCTTTTATCGGAATATTATTGTAATAAGTTCTCTTTTGAGACATTCGAGGTAATAAGTGTGTGATTGCTACTCTGTTATAAATCCTTCGAAGTACTGTGTGGTGTCAGCATTACTGATCCAGGGATGACACCTGAGCACAGAGACTTGACCATCTGAGGTCGGGTCGCTACACGGGGTCATCAAGGTAGAATTCCGTAGAACTGTGTAGTGTTCTTGAGCCCAAGAATGCCTGTCCCTACATATTATTGAGTCCGCTCCTAGCGTGCATTTTCCAGTCAGTCTCCCCTCATACCGCGATTGAAGGAGACCAATCTTGCTAAGGTCAGAAATGAAGTCAACACGAAACACGATGACCTCCTCTGTTTGATGGTCCGTGGAGATGCTTCCTTCTGGCCTAGCACGGTTACAAACATATTTCTTTAAGACTCCCACGAACCTCTCAAAGGGGAACATGTTGTGTACAAATACAGGGCCCAGAATGGCAATCTCATCGACTAGATGAACTAGGACATGTGTCATGATATTGAAGAAGGATGGTGGAAACACCAGCTCGAAACTGATAAGACATTGCACCAAATCATTCTTTAACCTTGATAGGATTTTTGCATCGATTACCTTTTGAGAGATTACATTGAGGAATGCACATAGCTTCACAATAGCTAATCAAAGGTTTTCCGGTAGAAGCCCCCTTAATGCAACCGGAAGCAGTTGCGTCATAATCACGTGGCAGTCATGAGACTTTAGGTTCTGAAACTTTTTCTCTGGGATATATATTATTGCCTTTATATTGGCAGAAGCCAGACGGGGCCTTCATACTGAGCATGCATTCAAAAAAGATTTCCTTCTCTTCTTTGGTAAGAGCATAGCTGGCAGGATCTTCATAAAGCTTTGGATGGATGCCGTCTTTTTCGTGCACACGTTGCTGGTCCTCCCCTGCCTCCGGTGTATGTTTTGTCTTCCCATACACGCCCAAGTAGCCTAGCAGGTTCACATTCTTCATCACGTGCATCACGTCGATTGCAGAGCAGACCTCCAGGTCTTTCTAATAGGGTGGGTCCCAAAACATTGATTTCTTCTTCCACATGGGTGCACGTCCCTCGGCGTCATTCAGAACAGATTGTCCGCCAGGACCCTTTTCAAAGATTACGTGTAAATCCTTGACCATATCAAGTATGTGATCACCAGTACGGAGGGCGGGCTTCTTTCGGTGATCTGCCTCACATTTGAAATGCTTGCCTTTCTTTCAACAATGATGGTTGGTCGGAAGAAATCAACGATGTCCCAGGTACACATTATTCCTGCATTTCTCTAAATATATACTATCGGTGTCATCTAAACAGTGCGTGCATGCGTGGTATCCCTTGTTTGTCTATCCTGAAAGGTTACTGACAACAGGCCAATCATTGATGGTTACAAACAGCAACGCATGTAGGTTAAATTCCCGCTGTTTGTGCTCATCCCACACACGTACACCTTTTCTATTCCACAGATTTAAAAGTTCTTTAACTAATGGCCTTAGGTACACAACAATGTCGTTGCTGGGTTGTTTAGGGTCTTGGATGATCACTGGCATCATAATTAACTTCCACTTCATGCACAACCAAGTATGAAGGTTATAGATACATAGAGTCACGTGCCAGGTGCTATTATTGTTGATCTGCTCCCCAAAAGTATTAATGCCATGTGCGCTTAACCCAAACCATACGTTCCTTGCGTCACCTGCAAAGTCCCCCCACCTTCTCTTAATTTTTCTCCACTGCGACCCATCAGCGGGTGCTCTCAACTTCCCGTCTTTCTTACGGTCCTCTTTGTGCCATCCCATCAATTTGGCATGCTCTTTATTTTTGAAGAGACATTTCAACCATGGTATTATAGGAGCATACCACATCACCTTGGCAGGAACCCTCCTCCTGGGGTGCTTGCCCTTAACATCACCAGTGTTATCTCTTCTGATCTTCTACCGCAATGCACCGCATATCGGGCATGCGTTTAAATCCTCGTACGCACCGCGATAGAGGATGCAGTCATTAGGGCATGCATGTATCTGATGCACCTCCAATTCTAGTGGGCATAGAACCATCTTTGCTTCGTGCGTACTGTCGGGCAATTCGTTATTCTTTGGAAGCTTCATCTTTATTATTTTCAGTATCTTCCCAAACCTGTTGTCAGGTACACCACTGTTTGCCTCCCATTGCAGAATTTCTAGTGTGGTATCGAGCTTTGTGTTGTCATCTTCACAATTTGGATACAACCCTTTTTTGTGATTCTCTAACATGCGATCGAACTTCAATTTCTCCCTTTCATTTGGCGTTGTCTCTTTGCATCAACAATGACCCGGCGAAGATCATCATCGGGCACATCGTCTGGTTCCTCTTGATCTTCAGCTTCCCCCATTGAAGTATCACCATATTTAGGGGATAGTTGTCATCATCCTCTTCTTCTTCATTGTCTTCCATCATAACCCCTCTTTCTCTGTGCTTGGTCCAAACATTATAGTGTGGCATGAAACCCTTCTCAAGCATGTGGACGTGAAGGGTTTTCGAGTCAGAGTAATCCTTCTTATTCCCATAGATAGTACATGGACAACACATAAAACCATTCTGCTTGTTTGCCTCAGCCACTTCGAGAAAATTATGCAGGCCCTTAATGTACTCGGAGGTGTGTCTGTCACCGTACATCCATTGTCGGTTCATCTGCGTGCATTATATAATTAAATGTATCAAAAACCATTACAGAACATCATTAATAGAGAAGTGGCCAAATTAATAGAAGTTCATCATCATATTAAAACCAAAGTACAGTAGTGGTCAAATGTTATTACTGAAAAAATAAATACACAAAGTTCATACATAGTTCTCGTTGAACAACATATAGATCTCTAGAGCATCTAATTAAAACATACATTGATACTATGTAAAACATTTAAATGCAAAAACAAATGCAGACCGCCAAACGTAGACAAATCTTAAGGAAAATGGAATTTGTAGGTCGAGCTTGGAGAGGAGAAAGCTTAAGTGTGGCTCGGATATTTCATCGAACACCTCATGTGCATAGGAGGTGAGAGCAAAGCAACACACACCAGAACACGCCGGCCAGCCAAAAAACAGAGGAGTGAGCGGGCAGGAGCGGGGGTATATATAGGCATATCTTTAGTCCTGTTTGGTGGCTAGAACCGGGACAGAAGATCGACCTTTGGTTCCGGTTCCAGCCACAAACTAGGACTAAAGATGCTGGGCCAGGAGCGAGACCCATTGGTGTCGGTTCGTGTCTGGAACCGGGACCAGAGGGGTCAGACGAACCAGCACCAATGGCCCCGAGGCCCGGCCGGCGCCCTGGCCTCACGAATCGGGAACGATGCACCCTTTGGTCCTGGTTCGTAAGTGAACCGGGAATAATGCCCTTATCCTGGCCTCGACCAAAGCCATGTTTTCTATAGGCGCCATGGATTCGGCCGGAGCTAGAGGTCACTTCCCGATCTTGTCCTACCCTAACACGAACTTAACAAGGGTGGTGATTTAGGTGTGGCTTGCACCGGTGAACCAATTGGAGGAGGAGGCGATGATCAGATGCGTTTTTTTTAGCTAAAAAGGGGTTAGATGTGTTTATCGAAGGAGGAGGAAAGGACTGCCACGCGCATCTGCATGTCCAATAATACAAATCAGTCGATGAAAATGATTAGCCTATGTAGATTGATCTGAAGAACACATGTACCACAAAAAGGTACTTAGGCCATGACCTCATTGGAGAGAGTCGGATGAGGGATAGAAATCATGTAGATTTCGTTTCCACGGAGAAAGGATAACCCATGGGGAAAAGAAAGTCAATGGAGTAGTCCCTAGATTTTTTTTGGAGGGGAGTGGTAAGTAGGTTCAGTGTTTTCTTTTCCTTTCTATATTGTTCCCAAAGGCTGTACGCTATTTGTTTAAATTATTCGTCACCTTGGGTGATGGATAGTAACACTATTCATCGCCCTGGGTGAGGAATTGTTATTCTTCACCCCCTCTCTATTTTGACATTAATGCACCATATTTTTACATTTCGTAAATTTTATCTTATTTCATACATAAAAAGAGAACATAAGAAAATATGTACTTGTCGTAAAAAATATTGCATGTTACGTAAAATTACGAATGTAAAAACATAGTGCAAAACATACATAAAATGTGATTTTTCTGGTCTTATAACCTATATTTTTGTTTTTATACCAAATTTTACATATTGAATCGGTATGCATGTAACTCTTTATATTCTAAATGTAATTTATTTACGAGCCGTATATATACTTGAGATGGGTTTAAATCTTTTTATAAATACGATTAATCTACACCGTAATAATTTGGTCCAACCAGATGTACAACTCGTAAAATCAAATGTTTTTCTAATTAACATGAGAATTTCTAGGGAGTCTACAATTAGTACAATTAGTATAGGTATAGATTTGTTTCTTCTTTGCAGTTTTCTTTTGTTATTTTCTTTTCTTTTCTTTCCCTTTTGCATAAATTTCAAAAAATGCTCAGAATTTTTAAAAATGTTCACTTTTTGAAGAAATGTTCGTATTTTCATAAAATTTTAAATTTTTGAGAATTTTTTTGTGTTTTCTTAATATTTGCAAATCTGAGAAAATGTGCACTTTCTTGAAAAAATTGTTTTAAAAAATGTTCGTGTTTTCATAAACTGTTCGCAAATCTGAAAAAATGTCTGGGTTTCAACAAACATCCCAATTTTTTTAAAAAATGCTGTTTTCTAGAAAATTTCAAAACATGTTCACACTTTTATAATAACCACGGTTGGTGGTTTTTCAGGTGTTTTTTTTAAACAAATGAAAATATATACAAGAAAAGCCGGCGGCAACAGTAACCCTGAGCCGCCACTAGTCTCGCTCGTGGCGCCACTGGGCTGGCCCAGTCAGAACTGTACATGTGCGGTCAGGGTACAATTTGACGCAAAGATGGTCCTATAGGGGTTTCTCAAAAAAAAAAGATGGTCCTATAGGGGCTCACACCCCCAAACAGCTTATAACGGAGCTCCTCCGTGTATCCTCTTCGCGTATGGGTCTAGCCACCATGATCGGAGATGGAGGAGACCCACGGATCCCGGAGATAGAGGTTGTCGGTTGTCGGAACGTCAGAGGATGTGTGGTGATGACCAAGTGTGACATGCAAGCTAAGGACATGGGCCTGTGCCACGAATGATCCAAGGCTCTGTGTAGCCCGGAACCGTTAACTCTCGAGGGAATTTCATTTTAGCTCCTATATATATGGAGTAGGAGTAACCACCAACAAGTTCAAATTTCAAGGAATTAATCTAGAGCCTTGAGAGAGCTAAGTCGCAGACTGTGACTCAGATATTGGAAAGGCCCCTCGTTCAGGTTCAGAAGTATTTGCAATGTAGACATACTATGATGAAAAACTTGATCTAAAACCAAGAAGAAAAAAACTATTATAAAAAACTGGGCCTCTAAACATTGTACTAGTACGCTTATGACGATTAACATTGCAAAGAGAAAACAGACATTTATAAACTACTACATGACATTGTACAAAATGCTCATATTTCAAATTCAAATGCTCATATATAGCAGATACGACTAATTACAGGCATGTTATGTACAAAACTACCATGGCACATGGATGCATGGTAACGATACACGATCCCCCACACACTCCTCATTTATTCAATCACGAAATTAGAGTATTCTCTCCTATCAGTGCACAAGTCACACTACGAAAATCAAATAATCTCAAATCTCTTAGGCACGATGTATTAACTATATACCCACCTCGTTCCCTGTTTTTTGCCTTGAAAAAATCAGCCACTAGAAGACGTGGGGCGTGTATGCATTCAATTGACTGGAGACTACTTAGCATAACATGTAGTTTTCAATTCTCAGCATGAAATGATATTAATTAGTAAATAAACATCAAATTCTCTCGTTTTTCCCTCATCTTGATAGCGGTGTACAACCTAAGATGGTTAATACACCAGCATGGAGAGAGAGTAGGTATTACAACACCGCTCGTATCCACGTCCCCAGACTGACATGAGCCATGTATTCATACATAGTTCACAATTAATTGACAAACATACCTATAATAGCCTTTTTTTAGAGAGAAAGAAAAATCCGACGTTTTAGGGGTCCGTCGACGAATGGAAGGTGAAGATTTTCAATCATGAACTGGCGTTGGAAGGCGGGGCTTCGCACAGTAGGGATACTGGCAGCTGCAACCAGCGACAACGAAGCAAAAACCAGTATAGCATGTTTCGTCCGCGCATCTGGCGTCTCCCCGCGGTGCTTTCAGGACGAGGCGCTCAATCGCTATCTTTTCTGACCGCGCCGCCGCCATTTCCATCTCCTCTGGTGGTGAGCGAGCCATGGCCGGCGGAGCTGCCACCACGAGCAGCTGCAGAACCACTAGTAGCGTCACCATGCCGAGTGCCTTCTTATGGGCACTCTCCATACCTTTCTCTCAGGATTTTATGCTTCTCCCTGAGATTTTAGGCTGCCTCACACAGCTCTCACAAGAACGAAGCAGACACAGGAGTTTGGCTCAGCTGCCCTGTTCTCTTCTTCTATTTCTCTTGGCTCAAATTAAGCATGATTACAATGCTTAAGTAGATCAGGCATAGACCAAGCCACACGCCAACCTCACACACTAACCCACTAACTCAGGCCACAAACACATGACTCAGCCAACATGCAAAACACACCCACAAAGCAAACTGACAAACTAACGGACTGGGCTATTCTCTCAGCTCCAACTGATTCTCCAACCCATCTGGCTCAAGACTACACGTGCCTTGACGCGCCACATCGTGCAGTACTGCAACTTCACGCCACCACTGGCATATTGTCGTGCTCGCCGCATCTCGCCTTCGTCACGCGCACAACTGAAGCTTCATTGGCCTACGCACACTACCCTAGACAATCTAAACTACATGCCAAACTCAAAAGTAAACATAGTGATACATCATGACAAGATTATGGTTATGTTTGTCTTGCACCTGGCGTACACGTTGGTTGATCCCAGCCAGCTCTATTTACATGCGGCAGGAATGGGCAGTACCTACATAAAGGATCGACAGTGCTGGATTTCTGCTAGCAGACATAAACGTTGGTGCTAGGTATTTCTTTCCAGATACATACATATACGCGTTGGCGATGAGCTGCCATGGAATGGCCCGCCCTTAATTTTAAGAAACATAAAAGGCCAGAAATGTGAATCGGGGCCAGACACCAACAAACAAGATATTGGCAAAAGAAAATAAATGGTAATTTTGGTAAATGCACGGGTGATGTCTAAACATGGAATGCATGTTCACTTTGGTGTCTGAAAAATACCAATTTTTAGGATCAACAGTAAGGTTGAATACAAATTTATAGGGGACGGGGGCAGAGCCACTGGCCGCCGCCCTGACTGCTGCGCGCGACTGTCCCACAAGTATCACCCTAGATGCGTCTGGAGGGCCCCGCCGTGATCCGCCAGCCTAGGCACCTTCAGCGCCAGGCCCGCCACCACCGCGGCCAACACCTGCGGCAGGGGAGCTGCCAAGATCGGGGCTGGCGGTGCTAGGGTTGGGGCCCTGGCGTCGCCATGGGAGCGGCGCGAGGTGTTATGTGGGCAATATCAAACTCTCACCAGGGATATGACCGGATATCGTTGTCCCCACTGCTTTAGAGGCAGCTCATTATCCAACATAGCCAACATTGACAAAAAAATTATTGTGAGGGGCATTGACACTAATCGACTAAGGGCTTGTTTTTCTCATAAGGATGTGAGCATCCATATGCCCATCTCTATTGTCTAGCTGAGAAATAACATCAGGGTGGACTCCAAGTTGTGATTCGACCCAAAGTAGATACTGTAGCTAAACCTACCTCCTCTAGACATTCTCGTAAGCTCAGCGATGGAAATTGCAAAACTTCTAGTAAGCACGGGGGAGAGCCAGGTTAGAGCTAGACTCGGGCATGCGCCGATGCTACTACAGTGGTCTACAACACATGCTACAATGCGAAATATAGCCCTTGGGATTGCGTGCGTGACGCCCCGGGCCGTGGCCGGGGCGGGGCGGCGTAAGCAGGCCGTTATAATCACCTTCATATTTCAAATGTATTTGAGTTACGTAAGACATTCTCGGAGAAAAGAAAATCCCGGAAGCGTAACACGGATATGCACCGCCAATTTGAGTATATGAGATATGTAATATTCAAGACAACTGCCTCCGTAAAGAAATATAAGAACAGAGGGAGTACTATAGTATTCATCCGTCAATCTGTGCTTCGTCTCCAGGAACCATACCTGGTCTTGCTCTCCGTGTCACTTTGTAAGAATGGCTTCTAGCAGCTGGGCAGTAGAAGCTCTCAATGTAGGTGATACCAGAGAGCTACCGAAGAAGCCATCGTATGGAGCATAATTCACAGTAGCTGATTTGATCTCGGCGTCAACTTGGCATGCACCTTGGTGTGTCGAAATCGAGACCTACAAAAGCACAAGTTACAGGATGAAAGAGATTTAGCACCCCCAGGAATCAGTTTCAACTAGTCTTCCAGCTTTATTTCTCTTTTCCCTCAAACTTAAATCAATGATTTTGTTTGTTCTTAAAATGAATATTGGTCACTTAAGTTTATTTGCATCTTGATGTGTGCTCGACAACTTCGTTCTGAGAAAAGCGAACACTACCGAATACTATGTTTCTTAAGTGAACGACGGACGAAGTTGTGGCCTACAGATGGCCACAATGATATTATGCTATCACCACATATACCATTTTATTACATCTCTAGTATTGTTGACTTTCCAGTTTAACTGCCGGAGTCTCAAACAGGATAAGTTCCGCAACAAGGCTAACAGCGATGGATTGTAGAGGCTGTTAGACACTGAAACCAGTGGTTCCATTACAAAAACCTTTGCATTTCCATATATGCAACTTCATAACTGGTTTATTTTGGTTATATTTTTTCCTCGGAAAGAGAGATAGATAACAAACCCCCGGGCGGGCTCTGCGGTACACAGCCTTCATACTATTGAATAATGTTAAATACAGCTTCAGGAAACTAATGCATGAATCAGCAATAATACATGTTACCCAGGACATAGCAAACAATCTGATTTCGAAACCTGGAACTTCAGAGCAGAGACATGGCTTGGGAAGACCGGCCATTCAGATCCAGGACTATTTGCAAAGTAGATACTGTAAATCTTGACTGGAGTGGGACTAATTGTTAACAAACTCACCAGCATTCTTGAGGGTTCCAACCAAGTTAAATAGATGCTTGTTCCCTGTTTGAGACTGGGCCCTAGAAAGTAATTCCGGAAGGTCAAGAAAGCTGGAGAGTTGCAAGAGATAGAGACATGTCATTCGTATTGATGGTTGAGTCTGGCGTTGATCGTTCAAACGGTCAACAACATGCTATCTTTGTACTATTTTCACCCTATCTCAATGTAAAAGACAGGCAAAACAGATACTAAGGCCGGCAAAACAGATCTCGCAACCGCGTCGCCCCCCC
>NC_041381.1:6565256-6565965 GCF_002162155.2 Triticum dicoccoides
CGCCGTCGCCGGCACCGCCGCCGGCTTGGCCCCAGGGCTGCTGGTGGCGGCGGCCTCCTGGCCCTTCCCCTCCCGGTCGCTCTCCGGCGCGGGCGGAGCTGCGCCGGGGGGTGCATCTTGGCGGCGGCGGTTTGGCGTGGCGGCGGGGCTCCGCGGCGCATGCAGGCGAGCTACTAGGCGGCGGCGCCGCCGTTGGCGGCGGGACGGCGCGGTGGCGGGATCTGGGCGGCGGGAATGGCTCTGGTGTGGCTTCTGGGAGGCGGGGGAGATGCGACGGGTGGCTGGGTGCCGGCGTCGTCTGCATCACGGCCGGCGGGGCTTAACGGGCCCGCTTTGGGCCTGGCTGGGCCGGGGGTGGCCCGGCATGCTCCGCTGCCACGTTCGGATGGCTACCGCGACGGTGCCGGAGGCACGGGCCTCCCACACGACGGCGGTGGAGGTGGTTCCCTCCCGCTCGGCGTCGATGCTGCTGCTCCCGTCGTGGTGAGCCTCTCTCCGGTCCTCTTGGCCTCGTGGTGGTGTTCGTAGTGAGGCGGCGTGGGTGGCGACGCTACTGCGTTGGCGCATGGCGATGGTCGACGCTTTGGTGGGTCGGTTCCGTCCGGTTGGGCGGTTGGGGGTTGGAATGCGGGAGAAATCCCTGCCGGCTTCGGCCCCGACGCGGTGACACCTGTGGATGCCACCATTTCTTCCTGATGGGTGTCGGTTG
>NC_041381.1:6566123-6620759 GCF_002162155.2 Triticum dicoccoides
GGGGAAACCTAAGGACTCGTCCGGGCAGCAGCGCCGTTGGCGTCGCATTCCTTCTTGGAGGTGCTACTTGGTACGCGGCGGATCGGAGCCTCGGTCTGTGGTAATTTGTCTCCGGTGGGCGCCGCGGTGGCGGGTCATCTGCATTTTGCCGAGCTGCCGTGGTTGGCATTTGTTTCTTCTTCTTTTTCTCTTGGTGTGTTCTGCTCCTCACCACAGCGTTATCTGTACTCGGTGTTGGTTGCTTTGAAATACAAAGCAGGGTAAGACAGGCAAAAGTCTTGCGTGCTCTTGAAAAAGGCACCACTGCAATGCAAAGGCAAATGCAAACGCATGCATGGCGACACGATAGTAGAATCTCCTGCCTGGAGAGATGCAGGTTTAGCCGTTCGTTTTACCCACACCGGCTTTTTGCCGTCCTCGGCTGTTTTTTTTGCACACTGCAGAATTGCAAAGAAATGAGAAAAATGAGCCAGTTAACATGTAGAACTAAGGGTGACAGGAAATCGTTAAGTGACACACACATCACAGATTGGTGTCAATCGAATGCTCTAGACGATCTAGATTTTTAGCTTTGATTCTGGGCTTCAGATTTGGAAGGCCGTGCTTGAGAAAGAATCTCCAAGAGCAAGCAGCATGGGCAGTAGCTCCTAGCTATACTTGCTAGCACACATAAACGTCGCTGCAGTGGCCTGTTTCACGTATGTGCTTGGTCATGGGTGTTGAGTAAATAGGCAATTTCTCGATTAAATTAATCCACGAGTAAATCACTAGCATGGCATTGACTAAGTTGATGACGTACTGACTTTGATCTAAACATGCACGTACTAAGCAAACAGTAGGCAAATCTACACATACTGCTAGTACTGCTAATATGAAATTAATCAGGAGCGGGATAAACGAGTTATACCCTCCAGTAGGCCATGCAGAGGCCGCGGCTTTGGTGGCAGCAGCGGCGTCCTCGGCGGCCTTTTTGTCGGCTTCAGCTTTCTCGGCGGCGGCACGGTCGGGGTCGGTGGACATGGTGATGATGAAGGCGACGCAGACGTAGAGGAAGTAGACGATCGGAAGCGAGCAGTCGCGTAATCGCTGCCCAAAAACCTATTCGCCCCTCACCCCATACAGGAACCAGAAGGGCGTGGTTTCGGAGACCTGCTCTCCCGTCGACCGTGTACGCGGCGGACGGGATGGAGTCATCGGCGGCAGCAGTAGCAAAGGAACGACGATGGGCGTGCGCGTGAGCAGATGTGATCTGTTCGTGGCGGCTAGGGTTAGGAGACACCGCACACTTATATAGGCGCAGCCGCGTGGAGAGACGTGGGCTTGACCCACGTCCGAGTCCGTGATAGCCCACGATCCGACGTCTCAGATCGTGGCCCTGCTGTCAGAACCTCTCCGTTAGTGACTGGCAAAAATAAGCGCATAGGTGTGAGCTCGGCTCGGCTCATTCCCGCAACCCACGGCGCATCGTGACGAGGCGAGGCGAGGCGAGGCGAGGCGAGGCGGGCGGCGGAGGAGGAGCGCGCGAGGGCCTCTTCTCTTCTCAAACTCCAATAGCATGTAGAAGAGAAACCCTTATAAACCACTCCAACTCTCCTTCCACTTCCAGGGTGGGACTAAACTTCCCACCACACCTAGTGCCATATAACCCACATGGGCCCTTAGAGATTTTTTAGAAATTGCAATATGGGCCTAGAGCCCATCTCAGATTTCAGCAATCCCCCACCAGATCTCAAGGGCCCATTGTGTCCTTTGTTCCAAATGTTGTTTCGATATACTAGTGTTTCAGTGAAGACCTGTTAAGGTTGAGCTTCACCTAGAGCAAGTAGCTACACTCCTTCACAACTGAACAATGGACTATGCCTTGAATTGTCAGTTTGGCGTAAAGAAGTTTCACCACATGTCTTACTAGTACTGGGCTGCCGAAGGCTGACCCCTCGGGTGGAGCATATAAGTCACACTCCTGGCCTATTCATGAGCTTACTAGAGATCACCCCAATCTCATAGACTGTGACTAGCAGTCGGGCTCACATAGGTATGTTCCTCCAAAGATCGCTCTGTAGGATAGCATCTTGCTTATACATGTAAGCCTTGGAACACATTAAGACAGTAGTCATCCTTCCATACAGTTTCCGAGAGTATTGCATCTCCAACGGAGTGGGTTAGTAAAGTTACTCTCCTCAGTTCGCCGCTGGCTTGTTTTCCTAGGTCCTACTTCACGGGATCTCCGATCACATAGGTTGGGTTACCACCATGGCAACTCATGTGGGTCTCCTACCCATCTCCCTCGATGCTCTATCTATCACTACATGTGATAGCCCTTTCGTAAAGGGATCTGCCAGATTCTTAGCCGTATGGAGATAGTCCAACGCTATCACTCCGGAGTTTCTTAATTTTCTGACAGCTTTTAATCTCATTCTTATCTGTTTGTTGGACTTCATGTTTTCCTTTGAACTCTTCACCTTGGTGATGACAGTCTGATTATCACAGTTCATAAGGATAGCTGGAACTGGTTTATCAACCAGTGGCAAGTCCATCAAAAGATCTCGAAGCCATCCTGCTTCAACACCAGAAGTGTCTAATGCTGTTAATTCTGCTTCCATTGTCGATCTCGTTAAGATCGTTTGCTTGCAAGACTTCCAGGAAACAGCGCCACCTCCAAGAGTAAACAAATACCCAGTTGTGGCCTTCATCTCATCAGCATCAGAGATCCAATTCGCATCACTATACCCTTCAAGTACCGACGGGTCTCCGGTATAGTGAAGTCCATAGTTCATAGTACCTTTCAGATAGCGCATAACTCTTTCAACAGCATGCCAATGTATATCACCCGGTTTAGAAACAAACCGGCTCAGTTTTCTCACAGCAAACGCGATGTCAGGCCTCGGTGCGCTCGCTAGGTACATCAGTGAACCAATGATTTGAGAGTATCTCAATTGATCTTTAGCTATGCCTTTGGACTTTCGAATCAACACGCTAGGATCATATGGTGTTTGAGATGGTGTGCAGTCCGAATATCCAAAACGACTCAACACCTTCTCAACATAATGGGATTGCAGAAGTGTGATCCCACCCTCATTATCTCTCAGTAGCTTGATGTTCAAGATAACATCAGCCACACCAAGGTCCTTCATCTCAAAGTTCTGAGACAGAAACGATTTGACCTCCTCAATGACTTTGAGGTTTGTTCCGAATATCAGTATGTCATCAACATACAAGCACATGATAACTTCTTCGCCCCCACCATGGCGATAGTATACACATTTGTCAGCTTCATTAACAACGAAGCCAACAGATGTCAGAGTTGTATTAAACTTATCATGCCATTGCTTAGGTGCTTGCTTCAGGCCATATAAAGATTTCAACAACCTACACACCTTTCTTTCCTGACCATCTATTACAAAGCCATCTGGCTGTTGCATGTAGATTTCCTCATTTAGCTCTCCATTCAGAAAAGCCGTCTTAACATCCATTTGATGGACAAGAAGACCATTTGAGGCTGCCAACGGGAGTAATACTCGAATGGTGGTCAGTCTAGCCACAGGTGAATAAGTATCGAAGAAATCTTCCTCTTCTTTCTGGTCATAGCCCTTGGCCACAAGCCTAGCCTTGTACTTTTCAATCGTACCATCGGGCCTAAGCTTTTTCTTGAACACCCACTTACATCCCAATGGTTTGCAACCATAGGGACGCTTAGTGATCTCCCATGTCCCGTTAGCCATGATGGAATCCATCTCGCTACGGACCGCATCCTTCCAGTAGTCAGCTTCTGGAGAGGCATATGCTTCTGAAATAGAAGTGGGAGTATCATCCACGAGGTACACAAAGAAATCATCACCAAAGGTCTTTGCAGTCGTTTGTCTCTTGCCCCTACCAAGGGTTTCCTCGTCATCCTCCTCAGGATTTTCATCATGTGTTTGTTCATAATATTCCATAGGGATGGCAGGTTCAGGAGTCTCCTCAGATTCCTGTCTAGAAGTGCTTTGCATATCTCTCATAGGAAAAATATCCTCGAAGAATGTAGCATCCTTAGACTCTATGATTGTACCGACCTTCTGGTCAGGTAACTCAGATTTCACTACTAGAAATCTATAGCCAACGCTGTTCTTAGCGTAGCCCAAATTAACGCAGTCCACAGTCTTGGGTCCAAGCTTACGCTTTTTGGGGATCGACACGTTGACTTTCGGCAAACAGCCCCAAGTACACAAGTACGAGAGTGTTGTCCTTCTCTTTGCCCATCTCTCATATGGAGTGATCTCATTATCCTTTATCGGAACTTTATTCAGGACATGACATGCCGTCAATATAGCCTCCCCCCACCATGCCTTGGATAAACCCGACGTATCTAACATGGCGTTAACCAGATCAGTTAGAGTACGGTTTTTCCGCTCGGCAACCCCGTTTGACTGGGGTGAATAGGGAGGCGTCCTCTCATGAATAATGCCATGTTCCGCACAGAAAGAATCAAACTCACTCGAGAAGTACTCTCCACCACGATCTGAACGGAATCGTTTAATTTTCTTTTCAAGTTGATTCTCAACTTCTGCCTTATAGATTTTAAAGTAGTGTAGAGCCTCATCTTTAGTATTTAACAGATACACATAGCAATATCTAGTGGAGTCATCTATCAATGTCATGAAGTATTTCTTTCCACCTTTAGTCAATACACCGTTCATCTCACAAAGATCAGAATGTATGAGTTCTAATGGTGCCAAGTGTCTCTCCTCCGCAGCCTTGTGAGGCTGGCGAGGTTGCTTAGCTTGCACACATGACAGTCACTTAGAACCTTTGGCTAAAGTGAAACTCGGGATTAAATCCAACTTAGCTAGCCGTGTCATAACACCGAAACTTATGTGACAAAGACGTGAATGCAAAACCTTAGATTCATTAATACTCGAATGAATATGGTTCACGACTTTATTACAGAAATCTGCGAGGGAAAGGCGGAACATCCCTCCGCTCTCATAACCTTTTCCAACAAATAGTCCATACTTAGTAACAACTAATTTATTAGACTCGAATACTAACTTAAACCCTTCTCTACATAGAAGGGAGCCACTAACGAGGTTCTTCTTGATGGCGGGGACATGCTGCACGTTCTTCAGCTGCACGATCCTTCCCGAAGTAAACTTCAGATCGACCGTGCCAACACCATGAACAGAAGCACTCGCGCCATTCCCCATCAATACGGACCCATGGCCCGTGACCTGGTAAGAAGAGAACAATGAAATGTCAGCACACACATGAACACCTGCACCTGTATCCACCCACCAATCGGTAGGCTGAAACACTGAAAAAACAGTAAATAAATTACCGTACCCAGACGCACCATTCTCATTGTTGCCCACAATCATGTTGACAGACTTGGAGTCCTGTCCTGACTTCTTAAACTTGTTTGGGCACTTGTTGGCCCAATGTTCAGCCGAACCACAAGTAAAGCGGCCCTCATCCTTCTTCTTCTTCTTGAAGGTCTTCTTACCCTTCTTCTTGAAGTCGGTATTCTGTTGGACACCGTTCTTTCCCTTGAACTTGTGGGAGTTGAAGTTCCTCTGGTTCACCATGTTGGTAACAGAAGTCCCTTCGGCCCCTTTTCCGTGCGAGTCCTTTGCCCTCGAATTCTGCTCAACACTCAGATGGCCAATGACATCCAACACAGAGAATTCACGCCTCTGATGTTTCAGAGTGGTGGCAAAGTTCCTCCAGGAATTGGGGAGCTTAGTGATTATGCAGCCCGCGACAAACTTGCCCGGTAACTCGCACTTCAGAAGCTCAAGCTCCTTAACAATGCATATTATCTCATGAGTCTGCTCCAGTACAAGACGGTTCTCAACCATCTTGTAATCGTGGAACTGCTTTATAATATACATCTCGCTCCCTGCATCGGCGGCCCCGAATTTAGATTCGAGCGCCTCCCACAAGTCCTTGGCGACATGCACATGTAAATATGCGTCGACCAGTTTATCTCCGATCACGCTAAGAACTGCTCCGAGAAACACAGTGGTTGCCTCCCTGAACGCCTTCTCCTGTTCAGGAGCAATCGTTCCCGTGGACACACCGGTGACCCAGAACACGTTCATAGCCGTGAGCCATAAAGTGGTCTTTGTCTGCCAACGCTTAAAATACGTATCGGTAAACTTATCCGGTTTCAGTGTAGCGGCAAAGCCACTTGCCGAAAAATTCCTACACATAATAGGTTTTTGGATTGTTGAGTAAATAGGAAATTTCTCGATTAAATTAATCCTCGAGTAAATCACTAGCATGGCATTGACTAAGTTGATGACGTACTGAATTTGATCTAAACATGCACGTACTAAGCAAACAGTAGGCAAATCTACACATACTGCTAGTACTGCTAATATGAAATTAATCAGGAGCGGGATAAACGAGTTATACCCTCCAGTAGGCCATGCAGAGGCCGCGGCTTTGGTGGCAGCAGCGGCGTCCTCGGCGGCCTTCTTGTCGGCTTCAGCTTTCTCGGCGGCGGCACGGTCGGGGTCGGTGGACATGGTGATGATGAAGGCGACGCGGACGTAGAGGAAGTAGACGATCGGAAGCGAGCAGTCGCGTAATCGCTGCCCAAAAACCTATTCGCCCCTCACCCCGTACAGGAACCAGAAGGGCGTGGTTTCGGAGACCTGCTCTCCCGTTGACCGTGTACGCGGCGGACGGGATGGAGTCACCGGCGGCAGCAGTAGCAAAGGAACGACGATGGGCGTGCGCGTGAGCAGATGTGATCTATTCGTGGCGGCTAGGGTTAGGAGACACCGCACACTTATATAGGCGCAGCCGCGTGGAGAGATGTGGGCTTGACCCACGTCCGAGTCCGTGATACCCCACGATCCGACGTCTCAGATCGTGGCCCTGCTGTCAGAACCTCTCCGTTAGTGACTGGCAAAAATAAGCGCATAGGTGTGAGCTCGGCTCGGCTCATTCCCGCAACCCGCGGCGCGTCGTGACAAGGCGAGGCGAGGCGAGGCGAGGCGAGGCGAGGCGAGGCGGGCGGCGGAGGAGGAGCGCGCGAGGGCCTCTTCTCTTCTCAAGCTCCAATAGCATGTAGAAGAGAAACCCTTATAAACCACTCCAACTCTCCTTCCACTTCCGGGGTGGGACTAAACTACCCACCACACCTAGTGCCATATAACCCACATGGGCCCTTAGAGATTTTTCAAAAATTGCAATATGGGCCTAGAGCCCATCTCAGATTTCAGCAATCCCCCACCAGATCTCAAGGGCCCATTGTGTCCTTTGTTCCAAATGTTGTTTCGATATACTAGTGTTTCAGTGAAGACCTGTTAAGGTTGAGCTTCACCTAGAGCAAGTAGCTACACTCCTTCACAACTGAACAATGGACTATGCCTTGAATTGTCAGTTTGGCGTAAAGAAGTTTCACCACATGTCTTACTAGTACTGGGCTGCCGAAGGCTGACCCCTCGGGTGGAGCATATAAGTCACACTCCTGGCCTATTCATGAGCTTACTAGAGATCACCCCAATCTCATAGACTGTGACTAGCAGTCGGGCTCACATAGGTATGTTCCTCCAAAGATCGCTCTGTAGGATAGCATCTTGCTTATACATATAAGCCTTGGAACACATTAAGACAGTAGTCATCCTTCCATACAGTTTCCGAGAGTATTGCATCTCCAACGGAGTGGGTTAGTAAAGTTACTCTCCTCAGTTCGCCGCTGGCTTGTTTTCTCAGGTCCTACTTCACGGGATCTCCGATCACATAGGTTGGGTTACCACCATGGCAACTCATGTGGGTCTCATACCCATCTCCCTCGATGCACTATCTATCACTACACGTGACAGCCCTTTCGTAAAGGGATCTGCCAGATTCTTAGCCGTATGGAGATAGTCCAACGCTATCACTCCGGAGATTCTTAATTTTCTGACAGCTTTTAATCTCATTCTTATCTGTTTGTTGGACTTCATGTTTTCCTTTGAACTCTTCACCTTGGTGATGACAGTCTGATTATCACAGTTCATAAGGATAGCTAGAACTGGTTTATCAACCAGTGGCAAGTCCATCAAAAGATCTCGAAGCCATCCTGCTTCAACACCAGAAGTGTCTAATGCTGTTAATTCTGCTTCCATTGTCGATCTCGTTAAGATCGTTTGCTTGCAAGACTTCCAGGAAACAGCGCCACCTCCAAGAGTAAACAAATACCCAGTTGTGGCCTTCATCTCATCAGCATCAGAGATCCAATTCGCATCACTATACCCTTCAAGTACCGACGGGTCTCCGGTATAGTGAAGTCCATAGTTCATAGTACCTTTCAGATAGCGCATAACTCTTTCAACAGCATGCCAATGTACATCACCCGGTTTAGAAACAAACCGGCTTAGTTTGCTCATAGCAAACGCGATGTCAGGCCTCGTTGCGCTCGCTAGGTACATCAGTGAACCAATGATTTGAGAGTATCTCAATTGATCTTTAGCTATGCCTTTGGACTTTCGAATCAACACGCTAGGATCATATGGTGTTTGAGATGGTGTGCAGTCCGAATATCCAAAACGACTCAACACCTTCTCAACATAATGGGATTGCAGAAGTGTGATCCCACCCTCATTACCTCTCAGTAGCTTGATGTTCAAGATAACATCAGCCACACCAAGGTCCTTCATCTCAAAGTTCTGAGACAGAAACGATTTGACCTCCTCAATGACTTTGAGGTTTGTTCCGAATATCAGTATGTCATCAACATACAAGCATAGTATAACTCCTTCGCCCCCACCATGGCGATAGTATACACATTTGTCAGCTTCATTAACAACGAAGCCAACAGATGTCAGAGTTGTATTAAACTTATCATGCCATTGCTTAGGCGCTTGCTTCAGGCCATATAAATATTTAAGCAACCTACAAACCTTTCTTTCCTGACCATCTATTACAAAGCCATCTGGCTGTTGCATGTAGATTTCCTCATTTAGCTCTCCATTCAGAAAAGCCGTCTTAACATCCATTTGATGGACAAGAAGACCATGTGAGGCCGCCAACGAGAGTAATACTTGAATGGTGGTCAGTCTAGCCATAGGTGAATAAGTATCCAAGAAATCTTCCTCTTCTTTCTGGTCATAGCCCTTGGCCACAAGCCTAGCCTTGTACTTTTCAATCGTACCATCGGGCCTAAGCTTTTTCTTGAACACCCACTTACATCCCAATGGTTTGCAACCATAGGGACACTCAGTGATCTCCCATGCCCCGTTAGCCATGATGGAATCCATCTCGCTACGGACTGCATCCTTCCAGTAGTCAGCTTCTGGAGAGGCATACGCTTCTGAAATAGAAGTGGGAGTATCATCCACGAGGTACACAAAGAAATCATCACCAAAGGTCTTTGCAGTCGTTTGTCTCTTGCCCCTACCAAGGGTTTCCTCGTCATCCTCCTCAGGATTTTCATCATGTGTTTGTTCATAATATTCCATAGGGATGGCAGGTTCAGGAGTCTCCTCAGATTCCTGTCTAGAAGTGCTTTGCATATCTCTCATAGGAAAAATATCCTCGAAGAATGTAGCATCCTTAGACTCTATGATTGTACCGACCTTCTGGTCAGGTAACTCAGATTTCACTACTAGAAATCTATAGCCAACACTGTTCTTAGCGTAGCCCAAATTAACGCAGTCCACAGTCTTGGGTCCAAGCTTACGCTTTTTGGGGATCGGCACGTTGACTTTCGCCAAACAGCCCCAAGTACGCAAGTACGAGAGTGTTGTCCTTCTCTTTGCCCATCTCTCATATGGAGTGATCTCATTATCCTTTATCGAAACTTTATTCAGGACATGACATGCCGTCAATATAGCCTCCCCCCACCATGCCTTGGATAAACCCGACGTATCTAACATGGCGTTAACCAGATCAGTTAGAGTATGGTTTTTCCGCTCGGCAACCCCGTTTGACTGGGGTGAATAGTGAGGCGTCCTCTCATGAATAATGCCATATTCCGCACAGAAAGAATCAAACTCACTCGAGAAGTACTCTCCACCACGATCTGAACGGAATCGTTTAATTTTCTTTTCAAGTTGATTCTCAACTTCTGCCTTATAGATTTTAAAGTAGTGTAGAGCCTCATCTTTAGTATTTAACAGATACACATAGCAATATCTAGTGGAGTCATCTATCAATGTCATGAAGTATTTCTTTCCACCTTTAGTCAATACACCGCTCATCTCACAAAGATCAGAATGTATGAGTTCTAATTGTGCCAAGTGTCTCTCCTCCGCAGCCTTGTGAGGCTGGCGAGGTTGCTTAGCTTGCACACATGACAGGCACTTAGAACCTTTGGCTAAAGTGAAACTCGGGATTAAATCCAACTTAGCTAGCCGCGTCACAACACCGAAACTTATGTGACAAAGACGTGAATGCCAAACCTCAGATTCATTAATACTTGAATGAATATGGTTCACGACTTTATTACAGAAATCTGCGAGGGAAAGGCGGAACATCCCTCCGCTCTCATAACCTTTTCCAACAAATAGTCCATACTTAGTAACAACTAATTTATGACTCGAATACCAACTTAAACCCTTCTCTACATAGAAGGGAGCCACTAACGAGGTTCTTCTTGATGGCGGGGACATGCTGCACGTTCTTCAGCTGCATGATCCTTCCCGAAGTAAACTTCAGATCGACCGTGCCAACACCATGAACAGAAGCACTCGCGCCATTCCCCATCAATACGGACCCGTGGCCTGTGACCTGGTAAGAAGAGAACAATGAAATGTCAGCACACACATGAACACCTGCACCTGTATCCACCCACCAATTGGTAGGCTGAAACACTGAAAAAACAGTAAATAATCTACCGTACCTAGATGCACCATTCTCATTGTTGCCCACAATCATGTTGACAGACTTGGAGTCCTGTCCTGACTTCTTAAACTTGTTTGGGCACTTGTTGGCCCAATGTTCAGCCGAACCACAAGTAAAGCAGCCCTCATCCTTCTTGTTCTTCTTGAAGGTCTTCTTACCCTTCTTCTTAAAGTCGGTATTCTGTTGGACACCGTTCTTTCCCTTGAACTTGTGGGAGTTGAAGTTCCTCTGGTTCACCATGTTGGCAACAGAAGTCCCTTCGGCCCCTTTTCCGTGCGAGTCCTTTGCCCTCGAATTCTGCTCAACACTCAGATGGCCAATGACATCCTCCACAGAGAATTCACGCCTATGATGTTTCAGTGTGATGGCAAAGTTCCTCCAGGAATTGGGGAGCTTAGCGATTATGCAGCCCGCGACAAACTTGCCCGGTAACTCGCACTTCAGAAGCTCAAGCTCCTTAACAATGCATATTATCTCATGAGCCTGCTCCAGTACAGGACGGTTCTCAACCATCTTGTAATCGTGGAACTGCTCTATAATATACATCTCGCTTCCTGCAACGGCAGCCCCAAATTTAGATTCGAGCGCCTCCCACAAGTCCTTGGCGATATGCACATGTAAATATGCGTCGACCAGTTTATCTCCGATCACGCTAAGAACTGCTCCGAGAAACACAGTGGTTGCCTCCCTGAACGCCTTCTCCTGTTCAGGAGCAATCGTTCCCGTGGACACACCGGGGACCCAGAACACGTTCATAGTCATGAGCCATAAAGTGGTCTTTGTCTGCCAACGCTTAAAATACGTACCGGTAAACTTATCCAGTTTCAGTGCAGCGGCAAAGCCACTTGCCGAAAAATTCCTACACATAATAGGTTTTTGGATTTTTGAGTAAATAGGCAATTTCTCGATTAAATTAATCCACGAGTAAATCACTAGCATGGCATTGACTAAGTTGATGACGTACTGACTAGCATGGCATTGACTAAGTTGATGACGTACTGACTTTGATCTAAACATGCACGTACTAAGCAAACAGTAGGCAAATCTACACATACTGCTAGTACTGCTAATATGAAATTAATCAGGAGCGGGATAAATGAGTTATTCCCTCCAGTAGGCCATGCAGAGGCCGCGGCTTTGGTGGCAGCAGCGGCGTCCTCGGCGGCCTTCTTGTCGGCTTCAGCTTTCTCGGCGGCGGCACGGTCGGGGTCGGTGGACATGGTGATGATGAAGGCGACGCGGACGTAGAGGAAGTAGACGATCGGAAGCGAGCAGTCGCGTAATCGCGCATAGGTGTGAGCTCGGCTCGGCTCATTCCCGCAACCCGCGGCGCGGCGGGCGGCGGAGGAGGAGCGCGCGAGGGCCTCTTCTCTTCTCAAGCTCCAATAGCATGTAGAAGAGAAACCCTTATAAACCACTCCAACTCTCCTTCCACTTCCGGGGTGGGACTAAACTTCCCACCACACATAGTGCCATATAACCCACATGGACCCTTAGAGATTTTTCAAAAATTGCAATATGGGCCTAGAGCCCATCTCAGATTTCAGCAATGGGTTGATTGGCCCGTCTTTTCCAGAAACATAAGATGGTAGAAACATGTATCACGACCAGATCTGGACACCAACAAACAAGATATACTAACTGGTAAAAACATGCATCACAGAGAGATAAGTAATTCAGTTAATCGATAATAATAAATATTATAATTAAAACTGCCCCGATATATAAACATTGCGGTAAGTCAAACAACGAAAACTGCAAATAATTAAGGTGAGTGATAGGCGCCGGTCGGCCGACCGCCGAGTGTATGTCCGATACAACCTTTTGTAACCGTACGGTAAAGAATTGGCTTCGTCCCAAAAATTCAAACACAGGATAGAAACACGTGGAAAAGGTAGTTGCGCACATGCCGGGCTGTGTTAGGGATACACATAATAGATATGCCCACGAAGGGTCAAAATATCGTAGAGCATAGGTCGACACAACAAGTGTATCCAGATAAATTTCATTCAGACATACTATCCACTCGGACGCATCGACGTACCATCCACTCGGACGACAGGCAACCACCCAGCTGTATGACTCACTCGTGCGTGCGAAGACCAACAGTCGAAAGGAAGTTGAAACGTCATCTTCATAGTGGGGGTTTCATAGTGGGCTGATATTATGGCATTGATACTCTAATTTGTAACATAACAGGTGAGGAGGTGGCGCACTCTATATAAGTCACCCCCACCGCATAGCTCGACAGGCCCCCTCATTTCTTTCCCTCGCTCTCATCTCTCTCGCCATTAGTCCAAGGACTTAGCTCTGGCATGGGGATTCGTTCTCCTCTCTCTCTCTCTCTCTCATTGTAATATCCAGATACATACTCAGATAAAACAAAGCCTCTCCGGAGCACGAGACATAGGGCTGATATCTCCACCACGAGAGGCCCAAACTCGTTAAAACCACCTTGTCAACCATATGCATCTCGATAGATCATGCTCCTTTACCCTATCTCTAATTATTGTCAGAATCGTTCCCATGACAGACTGCACGTGCGCTCACCGGCCTCCCGCACTCGTCCTCGACTTTCCATGCTTGCCGGTCACATTTGCCACCGCGCCTGCCACCTGTGCTCGCCGGCCGCTCGCGCCACTATGCTCGCCTCGGCTGCCTCCGACTCGCCATGGCTGCAGCTCCAATAGTCAGGTTCGAACATCTAGTCACCATGGTTGAAACTTCCCTTGCTTCCCTGTCTCCGGCTCGCCTCCATCGACTTGGACCAGCATGTCCAGCAAAAAAAAAACAAATCTAAAGTAACAAAACCGCCGGTACTTGGTTTAAGCAAAAGGATTTGCTGGTTCCAGCAAAAATCTAAAGCAAGAAAACCTCCGCTACTTGGTTGAAGCAAAATGATTTGGCGGTCCAGCAAAAATGGCCAGCGTCCGGTGCATGTGTGGCGCGGCCGGCCTTTGGTGGAACCACGACACAGACGGCTGCTACCCACTCCTGGCGAGGAACCGGATTACTGACTGGTCATGGACCAAGCTGCAATGTCCTGTCGACTGGGACAGCAGGTGCGCCGCGCCTCTCGCTCTGCAACGCTCCATCGGTCTTGCTGTGTGGCGCGCCGTAGCCTCTCGGCGAGGACGCGCCTATCTTGATCCGCGACGCTGCCGTGCCGTGCACCGAGGGTCCTCTCAACCCTGGCAATAACGCACAACACGGCGTTGTCCGGTGCGTTGCTGGGGACGCCCGAGGCCTTGACAAACCTTGGCGCCTGCCCCGGCTCGTTTCCTCATCGAGGATGTTGATGGCAGAAGTGTCACTTCGGCGGGTTGGCATGCTTGAAAATGGTAGAGGGGCTATACGTTGCGCTTGTCATGCCGCCGTGTGTCGGTCCGCGCCTAGGCTTATTATGCCCAAACACTGGTGGTGGAAAACTGATGGGGAAGTGGCGGGAAAGGATGGCGTATTCGGATAACTCCCATCAATGAAAAACTTAGGAAAGAAGGAAGCGCGAGCGGATGTGTTCGATATACTCGTCTGCCCAATAGAGCACACAGTTCATACCAAAGAATCGTGTGTACTGTGACACGTTGGCACACACAAGTTGACTGTACGAAGCGTGTGTATAATTTTCAAATCATCACACACGAGTATTCATGTCACACATCGTGTGCGAATCTCCAAGCCATCGCAGACATTTTGTGCTTGTAAATTGTGTAGGGTGACGCACAGACCGTATGCGTTGTGAACATGTTCGCATACGCAGAATTATAGGTAGCACTGTGCCAACTATTATACACGGTCTTCATCACCTAATCGTGCCCAATGTATGGGCCAATGTACACATTTCATTTTCTGGCACACAAGTATATTTTGTTACCGCTTGCGGTTTTTCTATTGTACACAATTTGGTCGATTGGTGTGCGATATATCTGTCGCCTTAGACCTTCCTGCAGAAGTGAGGAGCCCAATCATATGGTCTCTGCTGCTGTGAGCCTTCATTAATTTGACTTACTATCATCACCTAGCTCGTGTCACAAGTACACGTGTTGGGAATGGCTGTGCATGGTGAAAACCAATAGTTTGATAAACTAGGGACCATGGTGATAATCCGCATCAAAACCAATTTGGAGTTTGACAAAATAAAGGAAATAAGGGACAGCTGTTGACCATTAAGTAACATACTATGTTTTATTTATTGAATCCAAATGGGAATACAATTCTTTTTGTCAACCAACACAACCACTTGGTCCACCGTAGTTGAACATATAGCCCCTCTTATAATCAAGAACTAAATCATTTGCTCTATAGCAATCTAGCCTATCAACTAACTTGACCATTGGAACGCCAAACGGGCTATAAGAATGACCATTTGGATTGTAATACCGAATGTGCTTGAAGTACGCAGATTTCTTACTGTCATGATCGTAATGATCGGGGAAGTGGCCACTACCCATTGGAGGACCATGTGCATTCTTCAAGTAATTCACGAATCCAGTCAAGGCTTGTATACGTGGGGTTCCAGGGCAAAGCTCCTTTGGAAAATGTCCCAATAATGATGGTTTGTCTAAATCATGACGGTACACCACCCAATCTTCGGAATTTGGATCCTGTAGTCAACGAAAGATTGATGACATCCATGAACAATAAATTTCATACAAACAAGAGTAGAGAACAAGTTGTTATTAGCAAGAATCTTGGGTGACGTACAATTTCCCAGATCCTAATTAATGTTCCATATTTTCATAATAAAATAACAATGGATATTACTTACTAACCATATGAATTTATGCCTAACTAATTTTCATTCTCATAAAATCTATCTTTGTTAGTTTTAATCCTCTATTCTTAAATACTTGCAATCCACTACCTATTTTTTTCTATTCAAGCAGCCATGCTACATCAACAAGTCACAAAAGTTAGTTATAAGTTAACTTTTCTTTCTCTACTTCCAGCAATGCCACATCAACAAGTGTCATGCATGTTCGTCTTAAGTTGTACTTTTTTATATGTGCTTTCTTTTGTCTATCCATGCAGTCCTACCACACCATCAAGTCATGCATGCTCCTCATAAATTTTTGTTTGTATTAATTGTTTTGTTGTCATGAATGGATTATGTGTTGGACACTATGAGTATACCTAGGTAGTTCATGTTTCACATTTGTTTTATAGAAAAATGGCATTGTTTTAGTTGCAATCCAACTCTTTTCTATTTTCTAGTTGCTCTTATAGCATGCATGTACATGTTTAATATGATGAGGTTCCTGCAACAATGTGCGGGTACCATCTAGTTATAGTAGAAATAGTGGCACAGTTGGGATAATATATAGCTTTAGTAATCTCCAAAATGGGACAAATGGTGCACCTGGTTGAGGCTAAGCCTGACATAGTAGTCTTGTTTTCCATAATTTGATGGAGGAACAATGGCTTGTCCAGGTACCAGATTAGCTCCACTTGCAGACACAAATCCTGGGCACTGCAAGTTGTAGCACCCCCTTGATTTCAAGTCCTTCTGACGAATAAAAAAGGGATACATGTATTATTGTGGATGTAAAGAGACTTGCAGTTAGTCCAATAAGGCCTCTAACTCCTACAAAATACCCCAAAAATATATGTGCACCACAATAATATAGAACTTGATAAAATGGCATTGATTATACTTACAGTCCAATATGTAAAGAAGTGAATATCTTTATTATGGTATAAAGAGGGGGAAATCTGCAAGAAAAACTTGATTATGAAATAGTAGTTTATTCAAAAGCATTTGACTTTACCAGAATGGGTGATATGTTTGTACGTGAAATCCAGCTTGAATTAAGTTGTAGTTTCCTCCATCTTGACAATAGATCTGTAAGGATGCTCCAGATTCTTGAGAGTTTTCTTGATTTGGTGAATCCCATATACTCATCTCAGCTCGAAGGCCATAGAATTTTCCTGGCTTTGTGTGCCACATTGCATACTAGTGACAGAAAATTATAGCTCAAATTAGTAAATAACTAGAAAAATGTATAGATAACGACATAATAAATAAGTGAGGCTATGTGTTCTTGGCCTTGGTATGAAGTCCACCTACCATACATTTATAGTGGGGAATTTTTCATGCTCCTTTGTATTTAGTCTATATTTTTTTCGCACGCGTTCTTTTGAGTATATCATACTCAATTTAGCTTACTCCGCGGGATGTGGTGTCATTCCAACGAATTATACCATTTTGGTGATGCATCCAATTCTCTAGTTCATGTGCATTGTCGATGGTGTTACTCAGGTGCTTAGGCTCAGAACATCTTCTCTCATCCTTGTGGCAAGCGCAATACAAGATTTGATTCTCTCTTTGATAGGTGTGAAGCGTATTTCCAGTAGATTGTTGGTATGTCAGGATAAGTCTCCAATAGAGGGTGTCTTAAATGCCTTTCTAAATCTATTATTCTCGGTATTTTGGTAGCATGTTTTGTATGTAATCATCATTGCTTTCATGGTATATAGGGCATCAACCTTAGTTCATTTAGGTCTACGTTTTTTATCTAGTCTTTATGTACCACGTTGTCTCTGACCATTGACCATAATCTATCTTGTCGAACTATGAGTTAAGTGCATCACTAATGAATGTGGATTTCTATCGTTTTCTCTTTGTGATTTAAATATATGATGCTTATATTAAAAAATACCTTGAACTTTCCTTTATATTTATCACATGTCACTGTGACAGAAATTGTGATGTTTTTTGTGGTCAATACTCACCAAAAGATCAACAAAACATCCCAAATCTAACACATGAAAAAGTAAAGAGATATATAGAGAGACAGTGGGAGCGAGTGTATGTACATGAGAAATAATGCCGCTTCCTTCATTCTTGATATTAGCTCTCCACGGAAAATCAAAAGATTTAGGTCTTAAAAGAGTGGTGTTCTGTAGAGGGAAATGTTAGTTCGTGACAGGTTAGCAGGTATAATTGATGTACAAAGTCCTTGAAAGATACAAGTATTTGTTTCCAGTTCCACATATGTATCCTACCTTTTAATTGAGCTTATAAGTAACATAGTAGTTACGAATGATTACAACCAATGGTAATTATCAAGATTAAGTGGTCAAGTATATAGAAGAATGGGATGAATACATAAACCAATTGATAAGAGTTGTATATGTCAAAGCTAAAATGAAAATATTGGTTACCTTCTCATCCATCACGAGATTGCCATCTACGTCTATCGAATCAACCAAGGTGAGTTGGCAAGTTATACACAAAAAGCACATTACGACTGGTATCACAACATAGTCACCTCCCATTTTGTATGGATAATTGTGTTCCTATGAACGAAATAGTAATTGTGTGATTCCTTAGATACATGTATCTTCTTTAGAGAACACAACTTATATAGAATCGAGCCACATTATTTTTTTTGGAAAGCTTTAGATGGCATCATATTGCTGCTGCACTCAACAAGTAACGAGTGCCGATCTGGCGCACAAATATTTCTAGAGTTGGGTATAAATTAATTATTCAATCAATGTTCACTAAATATGAACTTGGTTTACATCCAAATAATGATTTCTTTATGGCCTATGTTTTTATATGGATATAGATCAATTTATGCATGAATAATCATTAATGATGGACTTGATTTACATCCAAAAAGAGAGGAAGTATGTATTTTCTTATATGGATAAAAATGGTGTGGTGTCAATGTTCCTTTAAACTTGGACCAAATTTACATCTAATGAATGTATGATTTATTATCTACCTTTGTTTGGATATGAATATAGATAGACTTTTCATCAAATTTAATCTCATAATAGACTTGATTATCACTTTCTCATTTAATCCATATATTAGTTAAGTTAAAGGGAGTTTCCCTATTGATTGCAGGGTAATTGGGCTAATGCCAATACTAAAACACCTACAAACATGGGACTGTTGACTAACCTGGCTACAAACATATACTATATGTACCCCGTTAACAATACCCATTTTGTTTGGAATGGCCCACAAATATCATCATTTGCCATTCATTGCCTATAATCTACAACCATGATATATTTCAAAAAATATATAATTTTTGCTTGTTTCATGTCATTTTTATATCAAATTAACATAATTGTCACCTATTTAACCATGAGAGTATTGTTTCTTAACTAACCTATTAATCCAGTGCCCAATGTCAGGCTTTTTCTGGTGATTTTTGGACTTCTCATGAAAGCAATTTTATCAGGCTCATGAAATCCTAGAAACATTCAATGAATGTTGTGAGTCCAGGAGCTTATGGGGGCACCAGCATAGGCCAAGGGGCCACACAAGGTTCCACATGCCCTAAGGGGTGTGTTCCCCTGCCGTGTGAGCCCCCTAAGCCTCTGATTTATAGCATCTTAGTCAATGTGCCTTTATATACCTCTTAAACCCTTCAGGAATTTATCACATTTTTCTGCCACAACATGCCAGAGCTTCTTCATGATCCAATCAGGAGGCCTTTTTGGGTACTCCATCCAAGGAGGAAATCTTCACGGTGGCTAATCTCCATCAACTTGATGGCCACAATGATCACCCGTTAGTAGTTTCCTTTGGACTAGGGATTCGTAGCAGTAGCTAGTTGGTTTTCTCTCCCATGTTTCTCAAGAAAAATATCACATGAGCTGCCCTACATGATCATGATCCATCTGATCTAATGCTTACAGTGGGTTTGTCGGGATATGATGAATTTTCCCTTTATGATCGTACCTATCCATGGAATATTTTGAGATCTATTTGGTATCTTCTTTGCATAACTCTTATTCATAAATGATCTCCGATCTATCCTTCTTTCTCTAGCAAAGTTGGGGTTTTGATCTCCTAGAGAGGAGGCGTGTATAATAGCTCGGTTCGATCTTGCAAGTAATTTACTGCAGTGGCAAAAAGTAGAAAAATGCTTGCATTGTGTTATTGCCGCTAGGGTTAAAAATATGATTGTGTATTTGTTCTTTAAACGCGGGTGAAGACAATATATCATTGACTTGATGTAACTAACTAATGCTATACTCTTTTTACTTAATACTATGAGATGAATGCTGGATAGTGGTCTGCTAGGAAACGTTGCATGGAAAACAAAAAAATTCTACGCACACGCAAGATCTATCCATGGAGATGCATAGCTACGAGAGGGGGAGAGCATCTTCATACCCTTGAAGATCTCTAAGAAGAAGCGTCTATCAACACAGTTGATGTAGCCGTACACCTTCACGATCCGTCCCTATCAAGTACCGAATGTACGGCACCTCCACGTTCAGCACACATTCAGCTCGATGACGTCCTCGCCTTCTTGATCCATCAAGAGGGGCGAAGTAGTAGATGAGTTCTGGCAGCACGACGGCATGGTGACGGTGTTGGTGAAGAACAATCTCCGCAGGGCTTCGCCAAGCACAATAGAAACTATGACGGAGGATAAACTAGAGGGGCGGGGTTGCCGGCACACGGCTTGGTGAATCTTGATATCTTTTGGGTGCTAGCCCTACCTCTCTATTTATATGTTGAGCCCAGCTGGGGTCGAAACTTGGAGTAAAAGCCTCCTCAAAGTCGGTTTTGCCCAAAAGGCAAGAGTCCTACTCAGACTCCAGGACCAGACGCTAGGGTTCCCTGCGTCTGGACCCTAAATACTAAAGTATGAAGATTGAAAAAGTTTGAAAATACTAAAGTATGAAACAATTGCTTGGCTGAAACCGGGGTTGTGCATGATTAAATACTTTGTGTGATGAAGATAGAGCATAGCCAGACTATATGATTTTGTAGGGATAGCTTTCTTTGGCCATGTTATTTTCAGAAGACATGATTGCTTTGTTAGTATGCTTGAAGTATTATTATTTTTATGTCAATAGTAAACTTTTGTCTTGAATCTTTTGGATCTGAATATTCATGCCACAATAAATAAAATTACATTGATAAATATGCTAGGTAGCATTCCACATCAAAAATTCTGTTTTTATCATTTACCTACTCGAGGACGAGCAGGAATTAAGCTTGGGGATGCTTGATACGTCTCCAACGTATCTATAATTTTTTATTGTTCCATGCTATTAGATTATCTGTTTTGGATGTTTAATGGGCTTTAATATGCTCTTTTATATTATTTTTGGGACTAACCTATTAACCGGAGGCCCAATGTTAGTTTCAGTTTTTTGCCTATTTTAGAGTTTTGCGGAAAAAGAATACCAAACGGAGTCAAAACGGAATGAAACCTTCGCAATGATCTTTCTTGGATTGAAAGCAATCCAGAAGACTTGGCGTAGAAGTATGGAACGCCATGAGGCGGCCACAAGGTAGGAGGGCGCGCCCAAGGGGGTAGGTGCGCCCCCCACCCTCATGGGCCCCTTGTAGCTCCACCGACGTACTTCTTTTGCCTATATATACTCTTATACCCTAGAAACATCAGGGGGAGCCACGAAACCACTTTTCCACCGCTGCAACCTTCTGTACCCGTGAGATCCCATCTTGGGGCCTTTTCTGGCGATCTGCCGGAGGGGGAATCGATCACGGAGGGCTTCTACATAAACACCATAGCCTCTCCAATGAAGCATGAGTAGTTTACCATAGACCTTCGGGTCCATAGTTATTAGCTAGATGGCTTCTTCTCTTTCTTTGATTCTCAATACAAAGTTCTCCTCGATGTTCTTGGAGATCTATTCGATGTAATACTCTTTCGCGGTGTGTTTGCCGAGATCCGATGAATTGTGCATTTATGAACAAGATTATCTATGAGTATTATTTGGTTCTTCTCTGAATTCTTATATGCTTGATTTGATATCTTTGCAAGTCTCTTCGAATTATGGTTTTAGTTTGGCCTACTAGATTGATCTTTCTTGCAATGGGAGAAGTGCTTAGCTTTGGTTCCAGTCTTGCGGTGTCCTTTCCCAGTGACAGTAGGGGCAGCAAGGCACGTATTGTATTGTTGCCATCGAGGATAAAAAGATGGGGCTTATATCATATTGCTTGAGTTTATCCCTCTATATCATGTCATCTTGCTTAAAGGTTACTCTGTTCTTATGAACTTAATACTCTAGATGCATGCTGGATAGCGGTCGATGTGTGGAGTAATAGTAGTAGATGCAGAATCATTTCGGTCTACTTGACACGGACGTGATGCCTATATTCATGATCATTTCCTTAGATAACTTCATAATTATGCGCTTTTCTATCAATTGCTCGGCAGTAATTTGTTCACCCACCGTAATACATGCTATCTTGAGAGAAGCCACTAGTAAAACCTATGCCCCCCGGGTCTCTTTTCTATTATATTACATCTATTTTATTTCCATCGCATCTGGTTTACTATTTTGCAATCTTTACTTTCCAATCTATACAACAAAAATACCAAAAATATTTACTTTACTATCTTTATTAGATCTCACTTTTGCAAGTGACTGTGAAGGGATTGACAACCCCTTTATTGCGTTGGTTGCAAGGTTATTGATTGTTTGTGCATGTACTAGGTGACTTGTGCGTTGTCTCCTAATGGATTGATACCTTGGTTCTCAAAAACTGAGGGAAATACTTATGCTACTTTGCTGCATCACCCTTTCCTCTTCAAGGGAAAACCAAAGCATGCTCAAGAGGTAGTGCAGCAAGGAGATAATTCTTCTGTGCAGCAATGAGGATAATCCTTAGATCACAGATCCAGTCCGCATCATTGCTACTATCATCTTTCAACTTAGTTTTTTCTAGGAACATATCAAAAAATATAGGGAGCTACATCGTGAGCTATTGATCTACAACATAGATAAGCAAAACTATAAGACTAAGTTCATGATAAATTTAAGTTCAATTAATAAAATTACTAATGAACTCCCACTTAAATAAACATCCCTCAAGTTATCTAAGTGATACCTGATCCAAATCAACTAACCCATGTCCGATCATCACCTGAGATGGGGTAGTCATCAATGGTGAACATCTCTATGTTGATCATATCTACTATATGACTCACGTTCGACCTTTCGGTCTCTAGTGTTCCGAGACCATGTCTATACATGCTAGGCTCATCAAGTTTAACCCAAGTATTCTGCATGTGCAGAATTATCTTACACCCGTTGTATGTGAACGTAGAGTCTATCACACCCGATCATCACGTGGTGTCTCGAAACGACGAACTGTAGCAACAGTGCATACTCAGGGAGAACACCTTTATCTTGAAATTAAGTCAAGGGATCATCTTATAATGCTACCGCCATTCTAAGAAAAATAAGATGCATAAAAGATAAACATCACATGCAATCAAAACATGTGACATGATATGGCCATCATCATTTTGTGCTTTTGATCTCCATTTCCAAAGCATCATCATGATCTCCATCATCACTGGCTTGACACCTTGATCTCCATCGTAGCGTCATTGCGTCGAGTTCGTCATGCCAACTATTGCTTCTACAACTATCGCTAATGCATAGTGATAAAGTAAAGCAACTACATGGCGCTTGCACTTCATACAATAAAGAGACAACCCTAAGGCTCCTTCCGGTTGTTGATATTACAAAACATGATCATCTCATACATCAACATACATCACATCATATCTTGACCATATCACAACACAACATGCCCTGCAAAAACAAGTTAGACGTCCTCTACTTTGTTGTTGCAAGTTTTACGTGACTGCTACGGGCTTCTAGCAAGAACCGTTCTTATCTATGCAAAAACCACAATGGTGTTTCATCAAGTTTGATGTTTTAACCTTCTTCAAGGACAGGCCGTAGTAAAATTCGATTCAACTAAAGTAGGAGAAATAGACACCTTCCATTCACCTTTATGCAAAACTCGTTGCATGTCTGTCGGTGGAACCAGTCTCGTGTGTGTGTACATGTAAGGTTGGTCCAGGCCGCTTCATCCACAATACCGCCAAATCAAAATAAGATGTTGGTGGTAAGCAGTATGACTATCACCGCTCACAATTCTTTGTGTTCTACTCGTGCATATCATCTACGCATAGACCTGGCCCGGATGCCACTGTTGGGAAACGTTGCATGGAGAACAAAACATTTCTACGCGCACGCAAGATCTATCCATGGAGATGCGTAGCTATGAGAGGGGGAGAGCATCTTCATACCCTTGAATATCGCTAAGTGGAAGTGTTTATCAACATGGTTGATGTAGTCGTACACCTTCATGATCCGTCTCGATCAAGTACTAGACGTACGGCACATCCATGTTCAGCACACGTTCAGCTCGATAATGTCCTCGCCTTCTTGATCCAGCAAGATGGGTGAAAAGTAGTAGACGAGTTCCGGTAGCACGACGGCGTGGTGACGGTGTTGGTGAAGAACAATCTCCGTAGGGCTTCGCCAAGCACAATGAAAACTATGATGGAGGATAAACTAGAGGGGCGGGGTTGCCGGCACACGGCTTGGTGAATCTTGATGTCTTTTGGGTGCTAGCCCAACCCCTCTATTTATATGTTGAGCCCTGGGGTCAAAATTGAGAGTAAAAGCCTCCTCAAATTCAGTTTTGACCGAAAGGAAAGAGTCCTACTCGGACTCCAGGACCAGACGCCAGGGTTCCCGGCGTCTGGACCCAGACGCCAGGGTCCCTGGCGTCTGGCCTCTGGTCTCCACAAAACATCCTTTTGCACTTTCTAAAAGCCTCCTGGGCTTTACCCCCTAGCCCAAATAAAGTGTTCTCGTGCCCAAACATTTCGGGAAACATCTGAAACCCCTTCCGGTGAATTCCGAATCCTTTCCAGAGATCAAACACTATTATCCCATATATCAATCTTTACCTCTGGACCATTCCAGATCTCCTTGTCATGTCTATGATCTCATCCGGGACTCCGAACAACATTCGGTCACCAACATACATAACTCCTATAATACTATATTGTCAACGAATGTTAAGCATGCGGACCCTACAGGTTCGAGAACTATGTAGACCTTAGAGCATCTCCAGCCGCGGCCCCAACAGGCCCCCCAGGTGACTTTTTCGGCGCCGGCGCCAAAAAACCGCACCAGTCGCGCCCCGAGGACGACGAAAACCGCCGGTTCGACCCTTTTTTGCCCGGCGGCCGCAGGCCGAACCCGGCGCGCTAGGGGGCGGTCGGGGGCTCCGGCGCAAGGGAAAAGCGCGGCTAGACCACGCCGTCAGGTGAAAAGTCAAGATTTTCTTCCCCGACTCGCCTCCCACCCTCTGCACCCTCGGCCGCCACTAGCTATATACCGGAGCCGCCCGCCGCCCTTCACCACTAGGTAGCCATTCCTCGCCGGAAAAAATAGCAGAGGTTTGCCGCGGCAGCCCCTCCGATAGCAGCTGGGCGTTTCCGGCCGCCGTTTCTGGCCGCGGAGGGGCAGTTTAGCAGTGGGTGCACGCCCACCGGGCGCAAGGTGTTCGGCAATTTGCCTGCCTCGGCGATGGATTCGGATGACGACGAAGCGCTCGCCGCGCTGCTGGAGGAGGAAGCCGAGGCCGACGTCCAGGAAGAAGAGCATCTCATGGTGCTCGCCGCCCTCGCCCAGCTGCTGGCGAGCAATGAAAAGCCGCGGCGAGGTGGCTCGGCGCCGGGGCGGGTGGAAGCAAAGACCCGGCATCGTCTCGAAGGCTACTGCATGCTCTACTCCGACTACTTCGCCGATGCTCCACTTCACGGCGATAAAACATTTCGGCACCGTTATCGGATGAGCTGAAAGCTCTTCCTCAAGATTGTGAATTCCATCCGGGAGTTCGACAACTACTTCAAATGCAAGATGGATTGCACCGGCAAACTTGCATTCACCTCGATCCAGAAGTGCACGACAGCGATGAGGATGCTTGCATACGGAGCTCCCGGTGACTCACAGGGCGACTATGGGCGCATGGCCGAGTCCACCAGCATAGAGTGTGTCTACAAGTTCTGTCGGGCAGTGGTGTCAGTGTTTGGACCGCAATACTTGAGAACACCCAATGCGGAAGACACTGCTCGGATCCTAGCACGGAATGTAGCAAGATGATTTCCTGGGATGCTTGGAAGCATCGACGGCATGCATTGGGAATGGAAGAATTGCCCATTTGCTTGGCAGGGGATGTACAAAGGTGCCAAAGGCGGTTGCAGTGTGGTACTTCAGGCGGTGGCCACACAGGGCCTCTGGATTTGGCACTCCTTCTTTGGGCTTGAGGCGGTGGCCACACATTTGCTTGCAGGAAGGATGTCGAGCGGGCATTTGGTGTGCTTCAATCTCGATTTGTTGTTGTCCGGTACCCCGCCCAGACCTCGTCGAAAGATCAAATGTGGGAGATCATGACCTGCTCTGTCATCTTGCACAACATGATCATTGGGAGCGAGCAGGAAGAGCCAGTGTTTGACACTGAACCATACCACAGGCAGGGTCCTCTTGCCCAGGTTGACACTACTAGGGAAAACCTTATACACAGAATCTTAGCAGCAGCGCAGCTCAAAAAGAGGCGCTGCTGCTAATTATCAGCAGCGCGTGCTTTCAAAACTCACTACTGAAACGGAGTTAGCAGTAGCGCACTTGGAGCAACCCGCGCTGCTACAAATATCGACCGACAGTGTCCGCCAACCTACATTCAGCAGCAGCACGTTGTCTCGACCCGCGCTACTACTAAAGCGTTACTAGCAACGCTCTTTTTCTGAGATTGTTGCTGCTAATTTTCAAATTGTGCACACTGTTGGTCCTCGTTAGCAGTAGTGGTAAGCGCGATGTTGCTATTTTATTGTCAGCGGCGCGTTTTACCACCCGCGCTACTGCTAAGCCGCACCAGCCCACCACCTTTCCCCACCCGCCCTTCCCTCCCCCATCTCCTCTCTTCCCTTTCCCCTACCCCCCACATCCTCCCTCTCTCACTCTTCTTCTTCCTCAATACTTCTCCCCCATTACTCTCCCTTTCCTACCTACCTTTCTCTCTCTTCATTACTCCTAGCTAACTACACCACCTCCATTAATGCATATCCTTTCTCTTTTTCCTTCCCCCTCCACTAGTTGAAGTTGTCTCCTCCCAAATTAGCTAGCTAGGTAGATGTAGCATTTAGTTAAGTGATCTATTTGCCCCCTAACTAGATCTATCTTTGTCAAGAAGAGCTTTGTGCACTTTTGATCTCCCTACATTATCATCTCCACCGTGTGCTCGATCTCGAGATAGAGGTGATTAAAATTTCATGCTTTTGCAAAATGGAAATATGTTTATGTGTGTGTGGTATGATAATTGGGAGATATGTTGGAAATTGTGTGTGTGGCATGAGTTGACGCCAAATTGTGCTTTTGAGTTGCCTATGTTTTGCCGAAATGTCGATTTATTTCCGTTTCGGCGAATTTCGGGCAAACTCTAGATCTATATATGTCCTATTTTTAGGGAAGGTCATGCCGAATTTTTTTATGACTTTGATGCATGCACGCATTTTTTAATCAATTTGTTTATTATTACCGTGCAGAGTTCACGATGGTCAGTGGAACAATGGTGGACAGGTGGTTGCGGTCGGCGGTGCAGGACATGAAAGAAAATAACCGGACAGAGGTTTTATGTCCGTGTCGAAAATGCAAAGCAATAGTTTGGCTCGACCCCCATGACGATGGTCGTGTTGAAGCGCACCTGCTCATGACTAGTTTCATGGATGACTATACTTGGTGGATAATTGAAGATGAGGATGACGATGTTGAGGATGCCGACGGGGCACGCAATGATGACACGGGGCAATACGAAGAGATGATCGATAATGGCAGCGGTGAAGAGGCCGGACATGGCGGCGGAGAAGGGGCCGGACATGGTGGAGGAGAATGGGCCGGACATGGCAGAGGAGAAGGGGCCGGACATGGCGGCGGAGAGAACAACATGGACTCCACGCAGCAGAGTTCGTCGGTACTAAGTTCAGTTGTGCGGGACTGATACGTCTCCAACGTATCTATAATTTTTGATTGTTCCATGCTATTTTATTATCTGTTTTGAATGATTATGGGCTTTATTATACACTTTTATATTACTTTTGGGACTAACCTATTAACCGAAGGCCCAGCCCATATTGATGTTTTATTGCATGTTTCGGTATTTCGAAGAAAAGGAATATCAAATGGAGTCCAAACGGAATGAAACCTTCGGCAACGTGATTTTTTGGAAGAATATAATCCTGGAGACGTGGAGTTCAAGTCAGAAGATACTCGAGGACTCCACGAGATAGGAGGGCGCGCCCCTAGGGGGGGCTATCACATGGGCCCCTCGAGCACCTCCCGACCGACTTCTTTCGCCTATATAGTCCCACGCACCCTAAAAACATCCAAGGAGAAGATAGATCGGAAGTTCCGCCGCCGCAAGCCTCTGTAGCCACAAAAAACCTCTCGGGAGCCCTTCCCGGCACCCTGCCGGAGGGGGGATCCTTCACCGGTGGCCATCTTCATCATCCCGACGCTCTCCATGACGAGGAGGGCCGAGAGTAGTTCACCCTCGGGGCTGAGGGTATGTACCAGTAGCTATGTGTTTGATCTCCCTCTCTCATGTTCTCTCTCGTGTTCCCTCTATGGCACGATCTTGATGTATCCCGAGCTTTGCTATTGTAGTTGGATCTTATGATGTTTCTCCCCCTCTACTCTCTTGTGATGAATTGAGTTTTCCCCTTTGAAGTTATCTTATCGGATTGAGATTTTTATGAGAACACTTGATGTATGTATTGCCGTGCTTATCTGTGGTGACAATGGGATATCATGTGCCTCTTGATGTATGTTTTGGTGACCAACTTGCGGGTTCCGCCCATGAACCTATGCATAGGGGTTGGCACACGTTCTTGACTCTCCGGTAGAGACATTGGGGCATTCTTTGAAGTACTTTGTGTTGGTTGAATAGATGAACCTAAGATTATGTGATGCATATCGTATAATCATGCCCACGGATACTTGAGGTGACAATGGAGTATCTAGGTTACATTAGGGTTTTGGTTGATTTGTGTCTTAAGGTGTTATTCTAGTACGAACTCTTGAATAGATTGATCCGAAAGAATAACTTTGAGGTGGTTTCGTACCCTACCATAATCTCTCCGTTTGTTCTCCGCTATTAGTGTCTTTGGAGTGACTATTTGTTTCATGTTGAGGGCTTGTTATATGATCTGTCTATGTTATTATTGTTGAGAGAACTTGCACTAGTGAAAGTATGAACCCTAGGCCTTGTTTCCTATCATTGCAATATCGTTTACACTCACTTTTATCATTAGTTACCTTACTGTTTTTATTATTTCAGATTACAAATACCTTTATCTACTATCTATTTTGCACTTGTATCACCATCTCTTCGCCGAACTAGTGCACCTATACAATTTGCCATTGTATTGGGTGTGTTGGGGACACAAGAGACTCTTTGTTATTTGGTTGCAGGGTTGTTTGAGAGAGACCATCTTCATCCGATGCCTCCTACAGATTGATAAACCTTATGTCATCCACTTGAGGGAAATTTGCTACTGTCCTAGAAACCTGTGCACTTGCAGGCCCAACAGCGTCTACAAGAACAAGGTTGTGTAGTAGACATCAAGCTCTTTTCTGGCGCCGTTTCTGGGGAGGTTAGCGCTTGAAGGTATATCTTTAGATATTGCAATCGAATCTTTTTTGTTTCTTGTTTTATCACTAGTTTAGTTTATAAAAGAAAACTACAAAAAAATGGAGTTAAGTTTGTCTCGTACGCTTTATCTTTTTAATATCTTTCGTGAGTTTGATGGAAAGGAAAATTGTGCTCAAGTGCTAGAAGAAGAATGCTTTAAAATGCTTGGTACTAAATCCTTGAATGATGAGCATGATTTCAATGTTGTTAGTATAAACTCTTTGAATATCCATAGTACTAATGATGATTGCTCTAGTCATGATGAGAATATATCTTATGAGCATGTCAACTTTTGTGGAGTGCATGTTTGCATGAACACACCAAATAGAGAAGATACATATTGCAAGAAGCATAAGTATTTAGAAACTAAGAGGTTGCAAGAAAGGCTAGATAAGAGTGCGGAGAATTTAAGATATCTTTCCCGTTGTGAATTTTGCAATAAACAAGATCGTTTACATCTCCAATGCAAATTGTTTCATGATCGGATCGTGTCCAAAAATTGTGATGATTTGATCTCCCCTTCTCATTACAATGAACTTAGATTGCTTTTGGGTTGTGAAGAGTTGAAACGTTTAACTAAGCCTATTCCAGAATTTAATCTTGGGCATTTCCTTGATATTGATCTAGAAAAGATTTATATGTTTTGTGCGGTGAATTGCATTGAAAATCCTTATATTGCCAATTACCTAAAGAAAAGAAAGCTAGTAGAAGATGAAGATAATACTAATGAAAGGGAAGAGACTTCCCAACCTCCTCCTATTATTTCTTATGATGATTCAGGTAACGAGGAGGAGCTTTCTGTTCAACCAATCCCATCAATAAAGAAGGTTTAACCCACACATAATGTGAAGAAGAAAAGGAAGAGAAGGGGAAGCAAAGGTAAAAAGGTATCCCTCCCAAATGATGTTGCTCCTACTACTCATTGTGATGATGATATTTGCTTTACTATTGGTGCTATCCATATTTTTAATGATGAGAGTGATTATGCTTATGATATGAAAGGGACCAAGCTTGGGGAAGCTATGTTTGATGAGTATGAAATATTTGAGAATATATTTGCTGAAATTAATGTTTGTCCAAAGTTGTTATGATGATAGCATGCCTCCTACCTATGATGACTATATTGATGAAAGTGGGTTTGGAAGAGTATCAACTTTAGGAAGTAGTGATCCCACTATTTTGGAGGATGTTGAATCTTATTGTGATGAATATGAAAGTGGATTTGGAAGAGTGTCAACTTTATTTACTGATGATTCCACTATCTTGGGAGAGGTTTCAATTGATTATGATGAGAACGAAGTTGCTACTTATGATGATTATTGTGATGAAACTTATGCCATAAAAAGTAGTGATGATTATATTTATAAAACTTGTCAAGATTATGATTACCCTTTTTTTTGAACATTACTCTTTTAATGTGGAAACAATTTTTAGTGTTTAAGTCTCTTATGATACTCCTACAATTTCGAATGAGAAGAACTTTGCTTATGTGGAGAGTAGTAAATTTTCCATGCTTGTAGATCATGAAAAGAATGCTTTAGGTTCTGGTTATATTGTTGAATCCATTCATGATGCTACTGAAAATTATTATGAGGGAGGAACATATGCTTGTACGAATTGCAATAATGTCAAGTTTCCTCTCTATGTGCTTAAAATCTTGAAGTTATGCTTGTTGTGCCATCCTATGCTAGTTGATTATTGTTCCCATAAGTTGTTTGCTCTCAAAATCCCTATGCATAGGAAGAGGGTTAGACTTAAATGTGTTAGTCATATGCTTCATGATGCTCCCTTTTTGTTTCAATTCTTATATTTTATGTGAGCATCATTGTCATCATCATGCCTAGCTAAAAAGGCATTAAAGAAAAGCGCTTGTTGGGAGACAACCCAATATTTACCCTTACTGTTTTTGTGTGTCCACATGAATATGCTACTGTAGTATTCATGTTTTATAGCTTTTGTTTAAATAAAGTGCCAAGTAGAACCTTTGGGAAGACTTGGGTGAAGTTTATGTGATCTTGCTGTAAAAAACAGAAACTTTTGCGCTCACGAGAATAGCTGCCATTTATTTACTGGAGAGTGCTTTTAGGTTGATTCTTTTTGCAGATGGTTAATAGATAAATTACTCAGGTCCAGCAATTTATTTCATAATTTTTGGGGTTCCAGAAGTGTACGTTTGATACAGATTACTACAGACTGTTCTGTTTTTGACAGATTCTTTTTTCATTGTGTTGTTTGCTTATTTTGATGCATCTATGGCTAGTATTAAGTGGTATGAACCATAGATAAGTTGGAATGCAGTAAGTTTAACACCAATATGAATTTAGAATGAGTTCATTACAGTACCTAAGTAGTGGTTTTATTTTCTTATACTAACGGAGCTTACGAGTTTTGTTTGAGTTTTGTGTGGTTGAAGTTTTCAAGTTTTGGGTAAAGATTCGATGGACTATGGAATAAGGAGTGGAAAGAGCCTAAGCTTGGGGATGCCCAAGGCACCGCAAGGTAATATTCAAGGACAACCAAGAGCCTAAGCTTGGGGATGCCCTGGAAGGCATCCCCTCTTTCGTCTTCGTTCATCGGTAACTTTACTTGGAGCTATATTTTTATTCGCCACATGATATGCTTTTTGCTTGGAGCGTCATTTTCTTTTGTTAGTTTTTGCTTGCTGTTAGTTAGAATAATGTTTTGCATCTTTAGTTTCAATAAAAAAAGTCAAGGATAGCCTTTGCCATGCTTATTTTGCTAGTATACATGTTGCTGTTTGAAAACAGAAAGTTTACCGCTGTTGCAAAAATTCCCTAGAAAAGTCAGAGAATGGTATAACGTTGAATCGTTTTGCATATTAAGCTCTGATAAATTTATTACAGTGGGAAATTTAGTTCATATTTTTTGGAGTCAGGGAAGTATTGTTACTCTTGCATTCTTTACAGACTGTACTGTTTTGGCAGATTGCTGTTATGTTTGCATTGTTTGCATATGTTTGCTTGTTTAATGATTCTATTTGAGGATAGGAGTATTAAATATGCAGAGACATTTAGTATTCAATGTTGAATAATAATGTTAGTGATTTGTTACAGTAGAAAGTGATAAGGTTTTGCATTGGTTTATACTAACCGATCTCACGAGTTCTTGTTGAGTTTGCTGCGAATGAAGCTTTTGATAAAAAGAGAAACCATGATATGAGAGGAATTAAGGAGACATAAAAGTTCAAGCTTGGGGATGCCCAAGGCACCCCAAGATAATATTTCAAGAAGTCTCAAGCATCTAAGCTTGGATATTCCCCGGTAGGCATCCCACCTTTCTTCTTCAACAACTATCGGTTAGTATCGGTTGAGCCTAAGTTTTTGATTCTTCACATGAGTTGTTCTGTCCTTGCATTGTAATTTTATTTTGATTTGCTTGCTGTTTGAATACAATACCAAGATCTGAAATTATTTAATGAGAGAGAGTCTTCACATAGTTGCATAATTATTCAGCTACTCATTGATCTTCACTTATATCTTTCGGAGTAGTTTGTCGTTTGCTCTAGTACTTCACTTATATCTTTTAGAGCACGGCGCTGGTTATACTTTGTAGAAATTAATGAACTCTCATGCTTCACTTATATTATTTTGAGAGTCTTAAATAGCATGGTAATTTGTATGAAAATTATCATAGGAAGTGAATTGGATGCTATGATCAATTTGTTGCTTGATAATTGTTTTGAGATATAAAGGTAGTAATGTTAGAGTCATGCTAGTGAGTAATTATGAAATTGAGAAATACTTTTGTTGAAGTTGGCAAGTCCTGTAGCACGCACGTATGGTAAAAGTTGTGTGAAAAATTTGTTGCATGAGGTGCTCTTTTGATTGTCTTCCTTATGAGTGGCATTCGGGGACGAGCGATGGTCTTTTCCTACCAATCTATCCCTCTTGGGGCATGCGTAGTAGTACTTTGCTTTGAGGGCTAAGTAGACTTTTGCAATAAGTATATGAGTTCTTTATGACTAATGTGAGTCCATGGATATACGCACACTCATCCTTCCACTTTGCTAGCCTCTCTTATTACCGCGCAACTTTCGCCGGTATTGAACCCACTATTTACCTTCCTCAAAACAGCCACCATACCTACCTATTATGGCATTTCCATAGCCATTCCGAGATATATTGCCATGCAACTTTCCACCGTTCTGCTTATTATGACACGTTCCATCATTGTCATATTGCTTTTTGCATGATCTTGTAGTTGACATCGTATTTGTGGCAAGGCCACCTTTATAATTTTCATACATGTCGCTCTTGATTCATTGCATATCCCGGTACACCGCCGGAGGCATTCATATAGAGTCATATCTTGTTCTAGTTTTGAGTTGTAATTCTTGAGTTGTAAATCCATAAAAGTGTGATGATCTTCATTATTAGAGCATTGTCCCAGTGAGGAAAGAATGATGAAGACTATGATTCCCCCACAAGTCGGGATGAGACTTCGGACTTTATAAAAATAAAAGAGGCCAAAGAAGCCCACCAAAAAGAAGAAAGAAAAAAGAGAAAAAGAAAAAAAAAGGGAGAAAGAAAGAAAAAGAAAAAAAGAAAGAAGAAAAAGGAAAAAGGAAAAAAAATGAGAGAAAAAGAGAGAAGGGACAATGCTACTATCTCTTTTTCCACACTTGTGCTTCAAAGTAGCACCATGATCTTCATGATAGAGAGTCTCATATGTTGTCACTTTCATATACTAGTGGGAATTTTTCATTATAGAACTTGGCTTGTATATTCCAATGATGGGCTTCATCAAAATACCCTAGGTCTTCGTGAGCAAGCAAGTTGGATGCACACCCACTTAGTTTCTTTTTGTTGAGCTTTCATATATTTATAGCTCTAGTGAATCCGTTGCATGGCAATCCCTACTCACTCACATTGATATCTATTGATGGGCATCTCCATAGCACATTGATACGCCTAGTTGATGTGAGACTATCTTCTCCCTCTTTTTGTCCTCACAACCACCACCATATACCACCATAGTGATATGTCCATGGCTTACGCTCATGTATTGCGTAAGAGTTGAAAAAGCTGAAGCGCGTTAAAAAGTATGAAACAATTGATCGGCTCGTCATCGGGGTTGTGCATGATGGGAGTATTTTGTGTAATGAAAATGAAGCATGGCCTAACTATATGATTTTTTAGGGATAAGCTTTCTTTGGCTATGCTATTTTGATAGGACATGATTATTTGTTAGTATGCTTTGAAGCATTATTATTGTTATCTTTTATAAGCTTTTATCTTGAATCATTTGGATCTGAACATTCATGCCACAATAAAGAGAAATTACTTTGAGAATCATGCTAGGTAGCATTCCACATCAAAAATTCTGTTTTTATCATTTACCTACTCGAGGACGAGCAGGAATTAAGCTTGGGGATGCTTGATACGTCTCCAACGTATCTATAATTTTTGATTGTTCCATGCTATTTTATTATCTGTTTTGAATGATTATGGGCTTTATTATACACTTTTATATTACTTTTGGGACTAACCTATTAACCGGAGGCCTAGCCCATATTGTTGTTTTATTGCCTGTTTCAGTATTTCGAAGAAAAGGAATATCAAACGGAGTCCAAACGGAATGAAACCTTCGACAACGTGATTTTTTGGAAGAATATAATCCTGGAGACGTGGAGTTCAAGTCAGAAGATACTCAAGGACTCCACGAGATAGGAGGGCGCGCCCCCCTATCTCGTGGGCCCCTCGAGCACCTCCCGACCGACTTCTTTCGCCTATATAGTCCCAGGTACACTAAAAACATCCAAGGAGAAGATAGATCGGAAGTTCCGCCGCCGCAAGCCTCTGTAGCCACGAAAAACCTCTCGGGAGCCCTTCCCGGCACCCTGTCGGAGGGGGGATCCTTCACCGGTGGCCATCTTCATCATCCCGACACTCTCCATGACGAGGAGGGAGTAGTTCACTCACGGGGCTGAGGGTATGTACCAGTAGCTATGTGTTTGATCTCCCTCTCTCATGTTCTCTCTCGTGTTCCCTCTATGGCACGATCTTGATGTATCCCAAGCTTTGCTATTGTACTTGGATCTTATGATGTTTCTCCCCCTCTACTCTCTTGTGATGAATTGAGTTTTCCCCTTTGAAGTTATCTTATCGGATTGAGTCTTTTATGAGAACACTTGATGTATGTCTTGCCGTGCTTATCTGTGGTGACAATGGGATATCATGTGCCTCTTGATGTATGTTTTGGTGACCAACTTGCGGGTTCCACCCATGAACCTATGCATAGGGGTTGGCACACGTTCTTGACTCTCCGGTAGAGACTTTGGGGCACTCTTTGAAGTACTTTGTGTTGGTTGAATAGATGAATCTGAGATTGTGTGATGCATATCGTATAATCATGCCCACGGATACTTGAGGTAACAATGGAGTATCTAGGTGACATTAGGGTTTTGGTTGATTTGTGTCTTAAGGTGTTATTCTAGTACGAACTCTTGAATAGATTGATCCAAAAGAATAACTTTGAGGTGGTTTCGTACCCTACCATAATCTCTTCGTTCGTTCTCCGCTATTAGTGTCTTTGGAGTGACTCTTTGTTGCATGTTGAGGGCTTGTTATATGATCTATCTATGTTATTATTTTTGAGAGAACTTGCACTAGTGAAAGTATGAACCCTAGGCCTTGTTTCCTATCATTGCAATATCGTTTACGCTCACGTTTATCATTAGTTACCTTGCTATTTTTATTATTTCAGATTACAAATACCTTTATCTACTATCTATTTTGCACTTGTATCACCATCTGTTCGCCGAACAAGTGCACCTATACAATTTGCCATTGTATTGGGTGTGTTAGGGACACAAGAGACTCTTTGTTATTTGGTTGGAGGGTTGTTTGAGAGAGACCATCTTCATCCTACGCCTCCTACGGATTGAAAAACCTTAGGTCATCCACTTGAGGGAAATTTGCTACTATCCTACAAACCTATGCACTTGCAAGCCCAACAACGTCTACAAGAAGAAGGTTGTGTAGTAGACATCAGGGACCCTCATGTTCAAGCATTGCTTCGCAAGGAGACGAGTACTGAGAGAGCTGCTTCTAGAGAGGAGGTTAAGTTGGAGCAACTGGTGGTAGACTCGAACACTTCATTGTATGATGGTTGCAATCCTGAGGTGACCCGCTTGAGTTTCACGCTCCAACTCCTGAAGACAAAGGCTAAAAACAAATGGACCGACACTAGCCTCGATGAGCATCTCAAGTACCTAAAGGATGTTCTTCCCGCGGGGAATCTTTGTCCTACTAGTGTTGATGAGGCCAAGAAGATTGTGTGCCCTCTTGATCTGCCACGCGTTAGATACCATGCATGCATCAAAGATTGCATAATTTATCAGAAGGAGCACGCGAAAAAAAAACAAGCTGTCCAGTGTGTAATGCTTCTCGATACAAGAAGGCCGGGAAGAAATGTCCCCAGAAAGTTGTATGGTACTTACCGATCACTCCCCATCTCCAGCGGTATTTTTTAGATCCCAAGGAAGCAAAGCTAATGTGCTGGCATGCGGAGAGGAAGAAGCCCGGCGATGGAGATGATCCCAAGCTGAGACACATCAAGGTTGGAAGCCAGTGGAGAGCGTTGAACAGCTTCTATCGGTTTTTCGAATGTGTTGCAAGGAACATCATGCTCGGCACGTGTACCGATGGCATGAATCCGTTTGGCAACCAGAACACCAACCATAGCACATGGCCCGTGTTTGTATGGATGTACAACCTCCCCCCTGGTTGTGCATGAAGTCGAAGTACATTCACATGAGCATGCTTATTCAAGAGCCGAAACAACCAGGAAATAATATTAATTTGTATCTGGGGCTACTTCAAGAGGAGTTAGACATGTTATGGAAAACACCGGCCAAGACATGGGACGCCAGCAAAGGCGAGTATTTCTACATGAGAGCCACGGTGATCACGACGGTGCACGACTATCTCGGTGACGGATATGTCGCGGGCCAGGTGTGCCATGGATATTGCGGATGCACACGATGCATGGATGATACGACATCTCAGCAGGTAACGACAAGGAAAGATGGCGGGTCTGGGAAAATCGTGTACATGGGGCATCGAAGATGGCTCGAACAGGACGACCCGTGGAGAAACCATGGAGATCTATTCAATGGTAAAGTTGAGCATCGAGGACCTCCACGTAAGCGGAGCGGTGCCGAAATCGATGAGCTGTTGAAAAACTGGAAGGAGTGCCCTGCGCCGGGAAAGACGATGAGAAAGGCGTCGGAGCCGTTGCTGAAGGTATGGAAGACGAGGTCTGTGTTCTAGGACTTGGAGTACTGGTACAAACTCGATACACCTCATTGCCTTGATCAAATGCATATCTGTAAGAATGTCCTTGAGAGCTTGCTCGCAACACTGATGAACATGCCGGATAAGACCAAGGATGGGCCGAAGGCAAGAAAAGACTTGCAAGATTTGAAAATTAAGGAAGATCTGCACATGCCGCCCCGTAAAATGTCAGACGAGACAGAGACGGAGACAGAGGCACGAGAGAAGAAGGGCAAGAAAATAAAGAAAAACGATTATTGCCCCCCTTCTTGCTTCACCTTACGTCAGGCTGAGATCGATCAATTCTTTAAGTGCCTTACCGGAGTCAAAGTTAGTTCCGGTTACTGTGGCAAGATAAGAAGATATCAAGACACGGACAAGGAAAGGTTCAGCGGGATGAAGTCCCATGACTGTCATGTGATGATGACGCAGATACTACCTGTTGCCCTTAGAGGGATAATGGACAAGCACGTCTGTGACACGCTTATTGGTCTCGACAACTTTTTCGACGTCATCTCAAGAAAGTCGATCAGTGTGAAGCAGCTCCGTAGGCTACAGGAAGAGATCGTTGTGATACTGAATGAGCTTGAGATGTACTTCCCGCCAGCGTTATTTGACGTGATGGTGCATCTGTGTGTCCATATTGTGGATGACATAATAGACCTGGGGCCGTCATTCCTGCACAACATGATACCGTTTGAGAGGATGAATGGGATCATCAAAGGATTCGTTCGTAACATGTCCCGTCCGGATGGAAGCATCGTCCAGGGCTATGTGACACAAGAGTGCATCTCTTTGTGCAAGAATTTTCTATATGGCGCAGACCAGCCGCCTGGTGTTAGTGTTGGTTTGCCCGTTAACAAGCATGATGGGAGGCTCGAAGGAGAAGGTCACTGCAACGATCGCAAGGAACTGCACGTGGCATACTCAGATCGACGCAGCGACTTTGACATAGCAAACTTGGTAGTGCTACAACACCTAGACAAGGTAGATCCTTTCGTGGCACTGCACAAAGAAGTTATCGCAAAGAAGTATCATGACCGGGGGGTATGCAGGACGGACGCCGAAGTTACTAGAGAGCACAACTCCACTTTCCTGCATTGGTTCAAAGAGCATATTATTGCTAATCCCTTCGTTCACTGCTCTCGGAAAAAAAGTAAGAGAAAATAAAGGGAAGGAAAAAAGGAAAACTGGTTATAGTAGTAACGGTTTACTGAAAAAGAGCTACAGCTAGTAAAGGTAGCAGTAGCGTTTTCCTTAAAAACCGTTGTAGCTACTGTTTTAGTAGTAGCACGTTTGGTATAAACCGTTGCTGCTACGTCCACTTAACCCAAAATCCTCCCTCTCTCTGCTTCATCCCGCCTCGTTTCCCCCAAATCCCCACTCTCTCTTCCCCTGTCGCACTGCCGCGCCCCGGCGCTCGCCCCCGACCCGGCCCTTGCCCCCGACCCCAGAGCTCGGCCCGACCACGGCGCTCGCCCCTGACCTGGCCCTCGCCCCCGACCCCGGTGCTCGCCCCTGACCCCGACGCGCCACGCCTCCCTCCTCTGCTTCCTCCCCTCCCAACCTCGGCCTCCTCACCCCTGCACCCTCTGTAAACCCCCCTCCCCCCCTCTCTCTCTGCTAACTAGGGTTAATTAGGTTAATTAGGTTATTTATTTAGTTATTAATTTAGCTAGGTTGAATTTATATGCAAATTTAGGCAGGCTGAATTTATATGCAAATTTTAACTGGACATGTGATATGTGGACATGTCCTGTTTTGGACATGTCATGTTTGGAATTTGGACATGTGATGTTTTGGTTAAATTTTGGTAAATGATCCGAGTGGCCTATGTTACGCCGGAATGTTGATTCATTTCCGTTCCGGTGAATTTCAGGGGCTCGATATGTCCATTTTTTAGCAAAGGTCATGCCGAAATTTTCCGTGAATTTTCGCATGATTTGTGCTAAATAGTAGGCATATTGAGTGTTGGCACATAGATTTCTTTTTTATGTGATTTCTCAATTTTTTTCATACTTTTAGAAATAAACGAGGAGACTTAATCATAGGAAACATGTCGAACAACGAAGAAACTGGGCCTTCTGACCAAGATGCAGACGAGATGGATTATGAGGGTGAACAAGAGTACCTCGACTATTTGACTGCTAAGCAAGGTTTGCAGGTTGGCCTCAATGATAGTACTGACGCAGACATTGACACCGACGGTGCCGGCACCGATGGCGGCGCCGAGACCGACGAGGAAGGTACCGACGGGGAAGATACTGGCGGGGAAGGTACCGGTGCCGATGCCGCTACCGAAAAGAAGAAGCATAAGAAGCAGAGGATACGAAAACCTAACAAGCTAGGGATTGGACGACTAGTGATCACAAAGATGGCACTTGGCAAGTTTGAGCCATTAGAGCCGGAAGAACCTCGCAAGTGCTATGGGAACCAAGTAGGATGCATCCTACGAGAATGCGCGAGCATCAACGACGATGACTTAAGGAGTAAAGAACATTTGACGCAGTTGCTCCTAACGAAGTTGCACAAGAGATTCAAGTTCCCTGACTGGGATGGTAACATAGAACAACCGTGGGATGATCCGAAGATGAAAAAGATTAACAATCACGCCATGGGCATGTTCAGCAATGATTTAGCCTCCTGGAAAGGGAGGGTGAAATGAGCTATTGAGGCTGAGGAACCCCTCTCCAAGATTCTGGAGGAAAATCCGACACTTACGGAAGAGGAGTTCGAAAAGTTCAAGGACACTTGCGCTATCGAGGCAGCCAAGGCTAAGGCTGCGAAATTCAAGAGCCTTCAGCAAAGGAACACGGGGAAGCATCGCCTCGGAAGCCGTGGCTACCTCGGTAAAAGGCCCATATGGGATAAGGAGGACGCGGAACATGAAGCCGCGGGTCTCCCAGACCCCTTCGTGAAGTTCCCCAACCCCTTGGAGCGTGACTTCATCAGGGCCCGCTACAAGTGGGACAAGGAAAAAAAGGTTTTTTACACGGACCAGATCACGAGGAAATTAATTAGACTACTGGTAATTATTATTTTAGCACCTTACATTTAGCTCCATATCTAGTTGACTACACATTCCCAAACGGTTCACGCTCCTTCTGCAGGAGAAGCAACACCAGCTTGCAGCCGAAAGCCCTACTTCTCCGATGAGGCCCAAGTGGGACACCCCTCTCAACCGGGCCTTAAACGAACTTAAGGGACTCCCTTTGGGCCAGCGGCCGCAATATGGTCGTGTGCACGACACTGGAGACGGCGCCACGTGGAAGGTGTTTTACAAGGAGGGCTTGGAGGCCAAGAAGCAGAAAAAGAAGTTTAGTCAGGCGGACATCGACGCGAAGGTGAAGCTTGCGGTCGAGAAAAAAGCAGCTGAGGACGCGGAAAAAACAGCCGAGGAGAAAAATGAGTTGCTACAGCAGACAGTCAATGCAGCTATAACTGCCTGCAGAAATGATTTTGCTACTAACTTGGTTCCAGCTATCATCAACCGGACGAAGGAAAATCCAGACAAGACGGTACATGATTTCCTGATGCCCAGTTTCGTCGGGAGAAACTCCATGAAACAACAACAACACCGCGTCATCACTTACTCACGCAACCGGGCCTCCTCTCGCAGTCGCTCCCGCTCATAGCAGCCCGTCCTCCGTCTCTGGCGTGCGCTGTGGGCCTTCGTCTTTGGCTGAGCTCGACGCCGTCATGGTAATTACATGTCGCACCAACATATATATATATATATATATATATATATATATATATATGTATATATATATATATATATATATATTCCATTTTCGTTGCCTTTCGGAAGTTTTATGACACAGACATATGTGTTTGCAGGGCGAAGAAACCCCGTGCACCATACTCTACTTGATCAAAGGCCAGAAGGTGGACGTGGGAAAGGGGATGATATTGAACCCCTTGAAACCAACGTTCCACAACCAGCCGATCCCCGCTGGGCACTTCAGGGTTAGCTTGTCCAGTGTGAACTCGGGGCACGAGGCTTTGCCTCCTCCAGTACAGCATGTGGGAGAGGACAACGAGACTCCGCCGCGGATTGGAAGCTGCAAGGGTTGGGTGCTGCTATGGCCGAAGAATCTTATTCGTCTAGAGCCGGCCGAGAGCACACCAATAACCACACATCAACAAGCATGTGCGGAGACCACCACCCCGCCTACACAATTACCAGCTCATGTAGTGTCGGGTAAGAGCGGTGGACGACGTGATGAAGGGGGTGCAATAGTACTAGCTGATGTAATCGGTCTTGTAGAACAGAGAATGGATGATGAGACGGAGGTCGACCCTATGGGTTTCCTCAATACAAACGCGTATGACTGTAACATAGATATGATGAGTCAACCATATGACGAATCGAGCTATCAGCATGCTAATGAGGATATGGATGATATGCCCGGGCAGGAAGGTTGTTGGAAGGATTGCAAAAAGTCTCTTTTCATGAATTCCTCACAGGACACACCTGAAGATGCCGCCTCAACACAGGCTCAACTAGCCGGGGGTCGTACAGTGCTTAGCCCAGGAACCCTGGGGCAGGGGTTAAGGAAGGGTCTGGAAGGTGTGCCCAAGAAAAAGGAGAGGAAGAGATCGGCGAAGATAACTGCCTCCAAACAAGACAGAGCACATAATAGCCAGACGATGGATTCTGAAGAGCGTGTACCCGTGAAAGGTAGGACCATGTTCCATCTCATGGGTGAGCCGATGCTACCGCCGAAACCGCTGGAGGCACTATCAGGGGATCTCAGAAGACTGCACGACCATGTGATGTCGACTGAGAAAAGCCTACTAGTCTCAAAGGATCCAGGATATCCGACATACGCGGCTCATGTGCCCGAGGTGAAGTGCTACGTCGACACACGGCCCGCGGAGGTGTTCTTCCTGCGGTTTGACCATATCTTTGAGATGTTTCTGACAAGGCGGCTCGATTTTACAATCGTCCTCCTTTTTGCGTTGCATATGATCTCCGTCATGAAGAGTGAAGAAGTCTCGCAAATCTGTGTGGCGGATCCGTACTACATGCACGAGTCTTTCATGAGTCTTGGCGACTTTGAGCGTGAAACTGCTAGGGACTACCTCCAAAACTTCATGGTACAAAATAAGGACCACGAAATGGTCCTCGTGCCTTATCATCCAAAGTAGGTCAGTTCCGGACAACCATTTTGTACATTTCAATCATTCCTTCTCGCTCATATGGAGAATAATTTGAGGTGTCTTTTCCCCGCGGCAACGGGCGCACCGTCCTTATCGTTCTTTACCCGCAAGTCTCCCACGCCGTGTATTTTAACCCTTCCAGAGACTACGAGAAAAAGGACTACACCCACATAATGAATATTCTAGATGATGCTCTCCAAGGCTTCAACATTAGAGGTGGCCACATGCAGATCAGGAAACAAAGGAACAAGAAGATAGGTTTCGTGCATAAAACTAACTTCTCCTGCATCCATGTCCCAAAACCAAGCAAGAAGGATGGATTCTACATCGTCCATCTCATGATTCAGTTCAACAAGGATCACCAAAAGCTTCGCATGACAATAAGAAATGATGATCATATCCAGAAGTGGCTAGAATCTCATGGAGAAGCGGATTATAAAATTAGAGATGACTTCTTTCGCATCCAAAGGGACATTACGACGATCATCATGAAAGAAGTCGTCGATGAGAAGGGGATGTTCCACCACGGCCCTCTATCGCGAGCTGACGTCCGAACTCACATAGGCATGCAACGTCTAGACCTCAGGCCGTTTCAAGAAGCTAGGTTCCATCCTCGATGATATGGAAGGATGGAACTTCTAGTGATTTATGATGCCGATGATGATGATATGTGTCGGTTCTACTTGTATACTTTTTGTACCGATGAAACTTTGTGATGTCCACGGTCCCTGCCGAACTTGCGTAACGCTACTTTGTTAGTTTGCGTACGATGACCTGCGTACCTCTAGTTAATTAGTTCGCATACTGTATGTTGCATCTAGTTGCTAACCCTTTCTTTTTCGTGTTGCTCTTGTATATTTTGTTGCATATGATTGTGCATCCTCTTCATGAAGATGCATCTCTAACAGGTACCTAGTTTCTTGATGGCGAGACGGAAGTGCTATGTCGTATACAAAGGGAAGGTTCCGGGGGTGTACAACGAGTGGCATGAGTGTCAGGCGCAAGTGAATGGGTTCTCGGGCGCCATCCATAAAGGCTTCAAAAGCAGACAAGAAGGAGAAGCTAGTTACTTGAGGTTCAATCAAGGGCGAGAGAGGACTCGTAACCGCCACCTTATGTACAACATAGTTCTACTCTCACTCATAGTGATAGCTCTTCTCGCGTATACCTTTGTTTAGATGGATGACGTTGTAGTTGCAAGTATTTGAGACTTGCATGTATCGCTATTTTCGAGATGATGACAAGATACCACTTTGTGTTGGATGATGATTATGATGAGACTATTTGTATGTATATGCTATGATTAGATTTGTGGTCTCGCAGGCATTTGTATGTGTATCATGATGACATTTGTATGTGCTAAAGATTCTTCTATAAAGTATGTTCAAATACAAAACAAATATGCAGAAAAAAACAAAAAACTACTAAAATTAGCAGTAGCAAGTGGAGAAAAGTGAGCAGCAGCGTGATAGTATCAGTACCGCGCACTGGGGAAGCCCGCTATAGCTATTAGCAGTAGCGAGCTCCCGGTAAGAACGCTGCTGCTACACTTGTCTATCAGTAGCACGGGCGCGCGCTGCTGCTACGAGTTAGCTGTAGCGCCTTATTAGTAGCGCCGCCCCATGCGCTACTGATATACCTAGAACCCGCGCTGCTGCTAGGCTTTTCCCTAGGAGTGTGATCACCAGCTACCAGCAACCTGGACTGCCTACCTCAGTATGCATCAGGAGATCCGAGATCCACAGGTGCATCATCAACTGCAGCAAGATCTGATAGAGCACGAATGGAGGCTCAAGGGCGACGCCGGGCGCGACGTGTGATGAAATATGAGTTTTTATTTGTTGAACTATATAATTTGTATTTAACTATTTGTTGTTGTACTATTTTGTTGAAGTATTTGATTTTTCTGTCATGAAATATGTGATAAAAAAATATTTTTGTTGATAATTGAACGCCGAGCCACGGCGAACCATGCCGAATATGGGCCTATTCTCGCTCATATGGGCTTTATTCACCGAAATGGGGCTGAAAAGTGGGCCAACATCGGTGCCTGGGGCCGACGACTAGGCGCAAAACCGCCCCTAGCGCCGAATGTATCGCCGGCTCGCCCCCATGGGCGATTTTTATGCGTCCTGGGGGGGGGGCAACGGCTGGAGATGCTCTTACCAAGACACCTCTCTAGTCAATAACTAATAGCGGAATCTGGATGCCCATATTGGCTCCTACTTATTCTACGAAGATCTTTATCGGTTGAATCTTATGACAACATACGTAATTCCCTTTGTCCATCGGTATGTTACTTGCCCGAGATTCGATTGTCCTTATCTTCATACCTAGTTCAATCTCGTTACCGGCAAGTCTCTTTACTCGTTTCGTAATACGTCATCTTGCAACTAACTCATTAATCACTTTGCTTGCAAGGCTCCTTATGATGTGTATTACCGAGAGGGCCCAGAGATACCTCTCCGATACTCGGAGTGACAAATCCTAATCTCGATCTATGCCAACTAAACAAACACCTTCGGAGATACATGTAGAGCATCTTTATGATCACCCAGTTATGTTGTGACGTTTCATAGCACACAAGGTATTTCTCCGGTATGCGGGAGTTGCATAATCTCATAGTTGAAGCAATAAGTATTGACATGAAGAAAGCAATAGCAATAAACTGAACAACCATTATGCTAAGCTAATGGATGGTTCTTGTCCATCACATCATTATCATAATGACGTGATCCCGTTATCAAATGACAACTCGTGCCTATGGTTAGGAAACCTTAACCATCTTTTGATCAATGAGCTAGTATAGTAGAGGCTCACTATGGACACGGTATTTGTTTATGTATCCACACATGTATTTCAGTTTCCAATCAATACAATTCTAGCATGAATAATAAACCTTTATCATGATTAAGGAAATATAATAATAACTATTTTATTATTGCCTCTAGGGCATATTTCCATCATGCTCTTGGGGTGGAGTATTAGATATAGATGCAGTTGAATGGCAGTCTATAGATTTTGGGATGTGATGCTTAGATGCTAATTATGCCATGGATAATCATACTCATAAATATTGCAGTTTAATCGATGCTCAGTTGTAATTTCTTACCACTCAGTGTTATATTTTTGGAGAGGACCAACTAGTAAACCTACGGATCCCGGTCCACCTTCTTTCTATAATCTTTCAACCGCAAGACACCCTTTCTTTTACTTTCTTGTTGCAATCAAATCTTTCACACACTTGTGCTTTTAATTCCTTCAAACTAGCAAAGCTAATGAGGTTGACAACCTCACTAGGTTAGTTCGGACACAAGAACATTTCATTTGGTTTGTATGTACAGGTACCAATCACTAGTTGGAATTTTGTAGGTCTTGTGGATTCGTTAAGCCTTGAGGTCACTTGAGAGAAACTGTTGCTTGTTGCAAACCCTTGAACTTGGGGCCAACCGCCTTCATAGTTGAGAGGAAGCGAGACTTTTTCTGGCAACATTGCCTCCTGAAGCACAAATACAGACCACCAAATAATAGATATAATCTGGTCACAGATGCAATGTATGTTACCAAACTATGTGCATAACATGCTTTTCAGCCTGCATTAATTTAGCATGTCCCAGTTGAGTCACACATGCAAGCGTAAAACCAACGAAGTGTAGGCTACCAAACGCATCCTTAGAGAAACTCTAGCAGATCCGACAAAAGACCTCGAATTATAAAATAATTGCCGTTTTACAATATGAGGTGAAATAAGTCCATCCCATATACCACAAAATGTCCTTGTCCTGTAAAATTTATACAGCACCCCCCCCCCTAAAAACGGCCCTTCATACCCTACATATCTAGGTTTGGAGGCAATTTTTATAGGGACATGAAAACAAAGAAACGGCTGGCGGGATGGAACTTTGAGCTCGTGCGCCTTCCATCGTCACCACCGCCGCCATGGTCCGGGCTCAATTCCGACCATCACCGCCGCTGGTGGCCCGGGGAGCGGATCGGCTGGCGTCTCGCCCTCAAGACCCCTCCGGATCCATTCTCTACAGCACCCCCACTAAGCCTCCTTCTCTATCCCGAGCTCCCGGGCCACCAGAGGTGAGCTACTCTAGGTTCTTCCTCACCGCCGGTTCGCCCCCGCGTGGCCATCCTGACACCCAATAGCTCATCGCCAGATTTGGTCCTCGAGCCACCCCTAAGCCCTACCGTAGTGCGTCTCCGAAGTCGGCAAGGAGGGGATCCGCTGCCGCATCCTTGTTAGACCTGGTGTGCGGTCCTCCTCGAGTCACCCTTGTATGTGGGCCGGCCGACAACCACGGACTCCGCCGAGATCCCGCTGTAGGACGCCGAGGCATCGGTAGAGGACGTCCACAACAGACCCCCTATGGGCGCCGCACTGGAAGGGAATCGACTGTGTTGTCGGGCCATTGGCGTCCTTGAGGACCCAATTGCAATTTATATCTCGCGGTTAGGGTGTGTTGTTCTATTTTGCAGGGATTTATACGGGATCTGCTTTGCCGACACACACATTATATACTGTAAAAACGTTTTAGGATGTTCCTTAAGGCGTTGTTTGGATAGGTAGTATATACAAAACCGGATTTCCACAAACCAAGTAAACGATGTAACAAACTAAAATCCTGTTTGGCAGCTCCAACTAATCCGTGTATGTAGAAAACTTAGTTATCCAAAAACCGAAATTTCAGGTATATGGAAAAACCACTATTACTCATTTTTCCACAAACGTGATTTACATAAACCAGATTCCAACGGGGAGCAGAGCAATTGCTTGTCGGCGGTTGCATGCGGAGTAGTCCAGCCCGAAGGGGACGGGAGAAGAAGCCGATGGCGGGGTCAGTACAGGAGGATGATGAATTCGGGGACCAGCGGAAGCCCTCGCCAGCAACTGCGTACGAAGTCGTGTAGGCGGGAGCAGACGCGAGAAGCAGCTAGCGATAGTGTCAGTATAGGGGGGGGGGGTGCAGAACTTAGGGGCCAACGGAAACCCTCGCCGACGGTTGCGTTCAAAATAAGTGGAGGTCGGAGGGGAAGCAACCCGAGGAAGGGTCAGTGCAAGGGAGGGCGACAACCTCAGGGGCCAACGGAAGTCCTTGCCGTCGGCCATGCAGAGTTAGTGGAGGCCGTGGGGAGGCAAGAAGTAGACCGGGAAGATGACCTCGAAGACCAGGGGAAATGCCCGTCGGAGGTCGTCCGTGAAGTCATGGAGGCCGGAAGGAAGGACAACAGCAGTCTGGACGGTGGATTCGTACGTTACAATGTCGTGCTTGGAAGTCTCATCAATGGCAAACATGCAAAGTAAGGAAGAAGGTCATGGGTCCAAACAAAGTTTACTGTAACAGTAATGCTACACGTGGAAATGAGTTACATGATTTTACAAAGAGGGATAACTTGATTGGTTAATAGGTGGGGAGGCGGCCCACCCCCGAAAATCGGGGGTGGGGGGGGGGGGCAAGTTTGTGGTTGGCTAGCGCATGGAAATAGTTTGTAAATTCATGTATTTGTTCGTATGTCTAGCATTTTTGTTACTGTAAACACATTTTTCACAAAAAGGATAGCAAAACTGGTTGTCCTAGAAATCAGCTAAAGACTCGTTTTTGACCATCCTATCATTAATCCTCAGTATCCAAACAACCACTAAAAGAACTTTACAGAACGGACTTTTACATGATCGGCCAGAGTTGCCCCCACGTCAAAAAGTGCCGACGTGGACATATATGTAGGCTGGCCGGCACTCTGGCCTGGACGCAGAAGTGCCCCTCAGTGACACCATAATTACATGAAAACTGCCACGGAGTGATATACCCTGCGCCCATGAGGAAATCCGTCTCCCCCTGTTCACACGCGAACACGTCACTACCCTTGACGCCGGGGGTGATGCACTGCAGCTCACGTCGAAGGAGACCCGGCCGGAAGCGTGGTACACAAACAATCCGGCGGGTGCTTTTGAAGACCCAAAACCCCACATGTCGGGGAGGGACCATGTCAGGGCACGCGGCGGCTATGAGCTGCCCCGGGTCGACCCGATCGCCCCTAGGGCATCGATGTTCGCCGCCCTGCAACAAGAAGAACAAATAAAGAACGAGGAAGAAGCACTACTAGAAATAGAGAATTTGCCATCAGTCCCCTCTTTGCCGTCTACTAGCAGACATCAAAGACAGTCGGTGCTGTCTGCTTCAGGAAAGCAGACGACAAAGAGAGGACTGATTGCAAAGATCATATTTGTCGTCTGTCCCTGTCGTGGTTCTAAGTCTGACAGTAGTGTAGGGGGGTAGGTATGGAGAGGCAAGATCCTAGCTATGGAGTAGTTGTATACGCAAGGGATTTACGAGTTCAGGCCCTTCTCGGAGGAAGTAACAGCCCTACGTCTCGGAGCCCGGAGGCGGTCGACTGGATTATATGCGTATGAGTTACAGGGGTACGAACCCTTTACACCGAGGAGGGGGGTGGCTTATATAGTGTTCGCCAGACCCCTCCGGCCCTCAGTTATGTAGGGTTTAAGGTACATTAAGATCTGGCGTTAGTGGTAACGCCACAAGTAAAGTGCTATATGATCATAAAAGCTACTCAATCACCGACCGTTTGCATGCAGAGTGACTTTAGATCTCCCGGCCGTCGAGTGGTTGGCTTCATGGTCGAGTGTCTTCGAGTCTGTCGAGTGGAACACTTCTGAGTCGATTGACAGGTGGTTTTTTCTAGAGATGTCCTTGCGTAGGGTAGTTTGGACAGGTCCATGACCCTACCCTAGGTACATAGCTTCATCATTAGCCCCCGAATGGATCGAGCTTTGAGTGGGGAAGGAGTTGAGAACTCTTCCGACCCATTTTTCGTGCTCTGAGTGCATCTGGCTCTGGATCCAAGAACTTAGGTAACGACACCAACTTCTTTTTCGGTCGCCTTGATCCATTCTTGGTTTCAGTCGAGTGAATTTCTTTACTTGTTCCGAGTGACGGTGTGGAGGAGATCCCCCGTCTGACAAGTTGTTCTGCTGCTCGCGGATTTTGTGGGATTCAAATTTTGGGAAGCGCGCGGGGCGGAGGAGGTCGCAGTAATCGGACAGGATAGGGCGGAGACGCCTCGATCTCCGCACCACCTTTTTCGCCACGTATCGCGCGCGCGACTGTTGCGGGATTTGACAGGATCGCGCGGGCCTACAAGTCAGTCACTCGAAAGTAACCTCATATAAGGCGTCGGACGGGGGTTTTTGAACAGTGCGTTCTCATTTCCTCCTCTCTTCTCCAGACTTATCCGCCGCGTCCACTTCCATCTCAGTGCAGCTGTCCCATGCGCATCTCGCCGGCGACGATGGTGAAAGAGAAGACGGCGGTCCTGGAGCGGGCGAAGAAAGCGACATCGAAGGCGAAGGGAAGGGCGACCAGTCGAGGCGGATCTTCATCGAGGGCCAGCCTGCCACAGGGCTGGATCCAGGGCGACTGGATCCGCTCGACGATTCGTCAAGCAGATCTTGACGACCTGGCCGATGGAGGACTGATCCCCCATGGATCGGCGCGGCTCCCGGGGAAGGAGTCTGAGCCGCAGCCTCAGGAGGGTGAGTGCGTTCTCTTGGCCACCCATGTCGACCGTGGGTTTTCTTTGCCGCCTCACCCTTTCTTTCGGGGATTTCTGAATTTCTTTGGGGCGCAACTCCACCATTTCACACCCCAACACCATTGTGTACCTCGCTTCTTTCGTGTCTTTGTGCGAGAATCTCTTGGGTTGCCGGCCTCATTGGGGTCTTTTCAAGCACATCTTCACCTGTCGCTCCCAGACGGTGAAAAGGGCCAATCCGAGTGACGAGAGAACACAAGTGATTCAGATGTGTGGGGGTCTTGGGGTTCAAATGAGGGGGGAAAGCTCTTTTCCGGCCATGATCCTACCCGACTCGGTCCGTGGATGGCAGTCGACCTGGTTCTACTGCAAAGACCAGCCGACGCCAGGGCAGTCGACCGGACTCCCTCCTTTTTCCATGGAATGAGTGAGGAAGCCTTCCTCTTTGAAGGTGATCCCGGAAGAGAAGGCGCAGGTTAAGGTCCTGGTCGAGCGTGTTGTCCAGCTTATCCGTGAAGGGGTGACCAGCATGGACCTCTTGGAGGTCTTCCTCCTCCGACGCATCCAGCTGCTTCAAGCTCGAGGCCATCCGATGTGGTTGTATTCTAGCACTGAGGACACCTCTCGGATCCACCCGGAGGAGATTGATGATGCCACACTGGAGAGGTGGCTGGCGAGCATCACAGGGAACAAAGACAACCCCCAAGGAGCCAGGAGGATTCCTCCACTCGACCAATCATACGAAGTAGACAAGGTCCAATTCTGCATCTCTGACTGTGATCCTGCTTTCTTCATTCTGTTTGCTTAAAATCAGCCGACTGACTTTTGTCTTGTTTGTTGTCTTCTAGGCCTTGAGTGAGATGTACTCGATGCCCAACGGGGCGCAAAAACAGGCCGAGGAGGGAGAGGCGAGCGGAGGTGAAAGTGAGGAGGAGTGGCAATCTGATGGTGCGGGGGAAGAGGATGACGACGGCTCCAGCGAAGAGGAGGAGGAGGAAGTCGATCCTCCTTGCACGGAAAGGCGATCCAAGCTCACCCACGACCCCGCGAGCGAGTGCGGCAAAGCGATTGTGCCCGTTGGGCAATCGTCAAAGCGCCCTCAGGCGCCTTCTCCGGTGCCGACTGAAAAAGCGCTGAAGCATCCACGAGCGGCACCATCAAAGCCGCCGAAGGCCTTGCCCAAGATGAGAATGGCCATTCCCACCATTTCTGGGTAACAACAGAACTTGTGTCTTCTCGTTTAGCATGGACGAACTCTTGGTCGACTCATTGATTAACCGACTGGTTTCTGAAATCTGCAGTGCTGCTACCTCCGAGACCTCCACCAAGAACGAAGACCAGGAAATGGAAGACGCTGCCACCTCCAACCTTGGTACGCTCTCTGTAGTTTCACTTTTGGTCGATTGGATTTTCGATTTCAACTTTGGATTTTTCCTGTAGTTCCTCCTCATGTCATCGATCTCCCTGATGATGACGATGAGGCGCCACTGAGGTCGAGGAGGAATAGAAAGGTGCTGGCTGGCAAGACTACTCAGACTGCATCAGTGCCTCAGACGTTGGTTCAAGAGGGTGGCAACATCACTCGGAAATCCGTGTCCTTCGCTGTGCCACTGACGAGTGCCCGACCTTCGTCATCGACTGCTGACCCGCCCTCCCTTTTCGCCACACACCACGTCCCAGAGGACCAAGCGGGTGCTGCTAAGGAGGCTATACGCCAGGCGGGGATCATGATGGAGCAGGTGAAGGCGATCCGAGAAGCCAGCCAAGCGGCCTATGATGCTAGCTCAGCCCTTCAGAGCAACGTACAGGTTAGTTGGTCACCGCTTGTTCTGTTAGGATATGCTATCTGAAGAGTTTCTTTCCGAAAATCTTTGTATCTGTACACCCACTGGGTGTGTCGATTGAATTTTTGGATTGGTGGGGGTACGCTAAGTGCACCCACTAGGTGTAGTCCCCGAGACTATGGTGGACTGCTGGCAGTCGACTGTAGTCTTCGTATTTTAAATTTCTTCACTCTAACTTCTTCACTCGGTCTGGTCGGACCATGTCGAATGGAATCTTGGAACTGGTGGGGCCATGCTGAGTGCACCCACTGGGTGTAGTCCCCGAGACTATGGTGGACTGCTGGCAGTCGACTGTAGTCTGGAGAACCTGCTTTTTTTGGTAGATCATGATGAGACCAAGGCTGACTGCTGATAGTTAGCTATAGAGCTATAGTTTTAGGATCATAACCTCTTTATCTCTTTTCGGTCGACTGATCGGACCAAGTCGGTAGAACCAGTGGGGGCACGCTGAGTGCACCCACTGGGTGTAGTCCCTGAGACTACTGTTGAATATTTTGATTCGACTGTAGCCTTAGAAATGTTACGTTTTTTCTCTTAGTCACTCGGAAGCAACCTCTGTTTGATGTCTGTCGACTGACTCTTCGCATAAATCTTGCGAGCTTGTGGCTCGCTATACTGAGTTGGAAAACAAACATATCCAGCTCGACCTTGACTTGAAGCTTGTTCAAGAGAACTTTCAGAAGGCGAAGGACGAAGCAAAAGGTATGATTGGTGAGAACTTGACAACTGTCTTTATCTTTCTGCTCATTCCTGATTCTGATCTCATTGTCATTTTGCAGATAAAATGAAGGAGGCTCTGAAAAAGAAGGACCATGACCTTGCCGATGCGCAGAAGGCGGCTTTGGACAAAATGAAGCTTCCGGAAGAAAAACTAGCTTTAGTCGGTAAACTTGAAGAGGAGAACGCCAATCTGAAAGCTGCTCTTGATGCGGCCAGCAAGGAAGTCAGCCGTCTGAAGAATGATAAGATAGCTCTGAATGACAAGGCTGGTGAACTGGTGGGGAAGAAGAACGATCCAGAGGCTTATCTAGGAGGGCTCGCCAAGAAGTTATTCATCATGCTTGAGGGTAATCTCTCTTACCCGACTGACTTGTAATCATCAACTTATCATAGAACTGCTGGTTTATCTTTGAGTTATGTTTACAGAATTCTGCCAAAACTTCGAGGAGGAGACCAGTCGAGTGGAGACAGGCTTGGACCCCATTAACTCTCTTGTGAAGGACGAAGCTGCTATGAACGTGCTCCGACAGGAGTCTCGTATTGCTGGTGTGGTTGACTACCTTGCTCGACTGAAGGTTGCGGCGTTGCGAATCGACACGACACTCTGGCCGGGAGAGACGCTTCAAAATGACCTCGAGTCTCTAATGACTCGACTAAATGAAGTTCTAGGTCGAGTGCAAGAATGGAAGAAGTCTTCTGCCAGGTGTGGTGCTGATGTTGCTCTGTCCCTGGTCCGTGTTCACTGCAAGGATGCACGAGAGGACAAGCTGGCATCCCTCAAAGTGGCCAATACCAAGAAGCATGACTTCCAATCTTTCATGGAGACCTTCATTGCTGCTGCCACTCAGATTGCTGATGGAATCGACCTAGACCAGTTTGTCACGCCTTCCAGTCCTCCACCCGAGGAGTAAGAAAAACTTCTCTGCTTCGCCTTAAATTTGACTCGGAATGCCGAGTGGTTTTGTAACTGATAAACTTTTACAGGCTTGATGCCTGAGCACTTCTGAATCCGTAGGATGTTATCTGAACTTGGCTTATCATTGAATATGCTTGCATTTGCCTTCGAGTGAACTTTGTTCTTCACTCGGAACATATTTTAGTGCTTGTGACACAGCTCTGAGGTGAAGAATCCAGTCGACCTGCACCTCATCGCTCTTGCAGGTAGGGATGGAGCACAGATTGCAGTCGACCTGCATCCTTGCGGATCGGGATGGAGCACACATTGTATTTGTGGCGTGGCTCCGAAGGAGAAGGCAGCAGTCGACCTGCACCTCGTCGTCCTTGCAGAGCGCATGTTGTATTTGTGGCATAGCTCTGAAGGAGAAGGCGGCAGTCGGCCTGCACCTCGTCGTCCTTGTAGATTGGACTGGATTTCATACTTAGGCCAGTACTGGACTGCAGCTAAGCCCCCGAGTGGGAGGGTTGCTCTCCACTTGGTAGGATTTTCAAATACTTACGCGATTACTGGACTATAGCTAAGCCCCCGAGTGGGAGGGTTGCTCTCCACTCGGTAGGATTTTCAAATACTTAGGCGTGTATTGGACTGTGGCTAAGCCCCCGAGTGGGAGGGTTGCTCTCCACTCGGTAGGATTTTGAAATACTTAGGCGAGTACCGGACTGCGGCTAAGCCCCCGAGTGGGAGGTCTACTCACCACTCGGTAGGATTTTCAAATACTTAGGCGAGTACTGGACTGCAGCAAAGCCCCCGAGTGGGAGGTTTGCTCTCCACTCGGTA
>NC_041381.1:6621085-6632370 GCF_002162155.2 Triticum dicoccoides
GATTTTCAAATACTTAGGCGAAGCGGATTCGCAGCTAAGCCCCCGAGTGGGAGGTTTGCTCTCCACTCGATAGGATTTTCAAATACTTAGGCGAGTACTGGACTGCAGCTAAGCCCCCGAGTGGGAGGTTTGCTCTCCACTTGATAGGATTTTCAAATACTTAGGCGAGTATTGGACTGCGGCTAAGCCCCCGAGTGGGAGGTTTGCTCTCCACTCAGTAGGATTTTCAAATACTTAGGCGAGTACTGGACTGCAGCTAAGCCCCCGAGTGGGAGGTTTGCTCTCCACTCGGTAGGATTTTCAAATACTTAGGCGAAACGGATTCGCAGCTAAGACCCTGAGTGATAGGCTTGCTCGTCACTTGGTAGGATTTTTTTAAATACTTAGGCAAAACGGATTCGCAGCTAAGCCTCCGAGTGAGAGGCTTGCTCGTCACTCGGTAGGAATTTTTTTTACAAACTTAGGCGAAACGGATTCATAGCTAAGCCACCCACTGGGGGATTTCTCACGTAAACAAAAGCAACAACAATCAATGGGAAAATTATAACACTCTTGTCTTTGATAAACAAACTACAGAGGTACTTTTTATTACATCTCATCCGAGTGAGTAATTAAGTATAAAAGGGGCGGAGCAGCTCCGCATTCCAAGCTCGTGGCTCATCGATCTGGCGATCGACATTGTAAAGATGGTACGCTCTGTTGTGGAGAACTTTGGTGACGATGAAGGGGCCTTCCCAAGTAGGGGCGAGTTTGTGTGGCTTCTGTTGATCCACTCGGAGGACCAAGTCTCCTTCTTGGAAAGCTCGACTCTTCACATTTCTTGCATGGAATCGGTGCAAGTCCTGCTGATAGATAGTCGATCGGATCATGGCCATCTCTCTTTCTTCTCCTAGAAGGTTGACTGCGTCCTGCCGGGCTTGTTCTGCTTCATCTTAAGTGTAGAGCTCGACTCGGGGTGCATTGTGAAGCAGGTCACTCGGTAGAACTGCTTCAGCTCCATAGACCAGAAAGAATGGAGTTCGCCCAGTCGACCGATTAGGAGTAGTCCTCAATCCCCAAAGGACTGATGGAAGTTCGTCGACCCACGCGCCTGCTGCGTGTTTGAGATCACGCATCAACCGGGGTTTCAGTCCTTTGAGAATTAGGCCGTTTGCTCATTCTGCTTGTCCATTTGACTGGGGGTGAGTGATGGAAGCGTAGTCGACTCGCATGCCTTGAGAAGCGCAAAAGGCTCTGAATTGGTCGGAATCGAAGTTTGACCCATTATTAGTGATGATGCTATGCGGAACTCCATATCTGAATATGAACTCTCTGATGAAGCTGATAGCAGTGGAGGCATCAAGATTCTTGATAGGCTTGGCTTCAATCCACTTAGTGAACTTGTCGACTGTCACCAGTACATGGGTGAAACCGCTCCTGCCAGTTCTCAGTGGTCCCACCATATCCAATCCCCAAACAGCGAAGGGCCTGACGAGTGGAATGGTCTTCAAGGCTAAGGCGGGTTTGTGTGACATATTGGAATAGAACTGACATCCTTCACACTTGTCAACTATCTCCTTCGCCATTTCATTTGCTTTTGGCCAGTAAAACCCCGCTCGGTATGCTTTAGCCACAATGTTCCGAGAGGATGCATGATGACCACAGGTCCCCGAGTAGATATCGTCAAGAATTATCTGACCTTCTTCTGGTGTTATACATTTCTGACTAGCTCCAGTCGCGCTTTCCCTGTACAACTGTCCCTTTATCACAGTAAAGGCCTTGGATCGACATACAATCTGTCGAGCCTCTTCTTCATTCTCTGGGAGCCCTTTCCTTAAGATATACACGATGTACGGCACTGTCCAGTCGGGAGTGATGACCAAAACTTCCATGATTAGGTCGACCACAGCTGGGACCTCAACTTCAGTCGGATCCGTGGCGTTTTTTTGGCTGCGGGGCTTCTTCGGTGAAACGATCCTCTTGAACTCATGGTGTGTGGATGTGTTCCAAGAACACATTACTGGGAATGGCTTCTCTCTTGGAATCTATTTTTGCCAAATCATCAGTTGCTTGATTTTTTAGTCAGGGTATATGATGAAGCTCTAACCACTCTTATTTCTTCTCTAGCTTTCTCACTGCATTGCAGTAACCAGTCATGGCTGGGCTTCTGACATCCCACTCCTTCATCACTTGGTTAACCACCAAATCAGAGTCGCCATAGACCATGAGGCAACAGACGCCGAGTGAAATGGCCATACGCAACCCATACAAAAGTGCTTTGTATTCTGCTTCGTTATTGGAGGAATCAAAGTGAATCTGGATCACATATCTAAGCTTATCTCCTCGGGGGGAAACCAACACTACCCCAGCACCGGAACCATTCAACATCTTAGAACCATCAAAGAACATGGTCCAGTGCTCCGAGTGAACTTGAGTTGGTAGTTGCTGTTCAGTCCACTCGGCGATGAAATCTGCTATTGCTTGGGACTTGATGGCTTTCTTTGCCTCAAACCTGATATCTATGGGAAGGAGTTCAATCGCCCATTTTGCCACTCGACCACTTGCATCTCTGTTGTGCAGAATCTCTGACAATGGAGCGTCGCTGATGACTGTAATGGAATGGTCAGAGAAGTAATGAGCAACCTTCTTCGTGGTCATATAAATCCCATATACAAGCTTCTTATAATGAGGGTATCTTTGCTTTGATGGGGTCCAAACTTCAGAAATATAATATACTGGGCGCTGAACTTTAAAAGCTTTTGCCTCTTCTTCCCGCTCGACCGTAAGTACTATACTGACGACTTGTCCTGTGGCTGCAATGTAAAGCAGCAAAGGCTCTTTGCTGATCGGGGCAGCAAGCACCGGCTGGGTGGAAAGCAGGGCTTTTAGCTCTATAAACACTGCATCAGCTTCAGGAGTCCACTCGAACTTGTCTGACTTCATCAGTCGGTAAAGAGGCAATGCATTTTCACTGAGACGAGAAATGAATCGACTTAAAGCGGCCAAGCAACCAGTAAGCTTCTGGACATCATGCACATGCACAGGTCATTTCATTCGGAGTATAGTACCAACTTTTTCTGGATTGGCATCGATTCCTCGTTCGGAAACGAGAAAACCGAGTAACTTTCCGCCAGGAACCCCGAATGTGCACTTTGATGGATTAAGCTTGATATCATACCTCCTGAGGTTGGCAAATGTCTCTGCAAGGTCAGTCAGCAGGTCGGAACCTTTCCGTGACTTGACCACAATATCATCCATGTATGCTTCCACATTCCGACTGATTTGAGTGAACAAACACTTCTGAATCATCCTCATGAACGTGGCTCCGGCATTCTTGAGGCCGAATGGCATGGTGACATAACAGAAGCACCTGAATGGTGTGATGAAAGCTGTTTTGATCTCATCAGGTCCATACAGACGGATCTGATGGTAACCGGAATAGGCGTCTAAAAAAGACAGGCGCTCACATCCCGTAGTCGAGTCGACTATTTGGTCGATGCGGGGGAGAGGAAAATGATCTTTCGGGCAGGCCCGATTGATATGTTTGAAGTCGATGCACATGCGAAGTGACTTGTCCTTCTTGGGGACCATGACAACATTGGTGAGCCACTCGGAGTGGTAAATCTCTCGGATAAACTCCGCTGCTAAGAGCTGAGCCACCTCCTCGCCAATGGCCTTTCTTTTCTGGATGGCGGACCGTCGAAGATGTTCTTTGACAGGTTTCACTTTTGAGTCGACTCGTAGACGGTGCTCAGCCAGCCCCCTGGGAACACCCAGCATGTCTGAAGGCTTCCATGCGAAGATGTCCCAGTTCTCACGGAGGAACTGGATGAGCGCTTCTTCCTATTTGGAGTCGAGTGTTGTAGATATATGAGACGGAGCAGCACTGGGGTCGGTCGGGTGAATGTGAATCGGTTTCATCTCACCGGATGATTGAAACGCTGATTCCGTAGCGGGCTTCTTGGCTCGCAACAAATCACTCGGGTCTGCAGCTTTCTGGTATTCCCGCAGCTCTACCTCTGCCATCTAAGCATCGGCGATCTTTGAGCCTTTCTGAAAGCACTCTTCCGCCTTCTTCCGATTACCAGTAATAGTGATCACATCTTTGGGACCAGGCATCTTCAATTTGAGGTACACATAACATGGTCGAGCCATGAAACGTGCATAAGCTGGCCTGCCCAAAATAGCGTGATAAGCACTCTGGAAATCCACAACTTCAAACGTCAACTTTTCTTTGTGGTAATTCTGGAATCGCCGAAAACCACATCAAGAGCAATTTGGCCGAGTGACTCAGCCTTCTTTCTAGGAATGACTCCATGGAAACTCATGTTGCTGGTACTGAGTCTGGACATTGGAATACCCATCCCTTTCAACGTCTCTACATATAGTATATTCAGGCCACTGCCACCATCCATCAAAACTTTAGTCAGTCGAGTGCCTTCGACGACTGGGTCGACCACCAAAGCTTGCCTCCCAGGGGTGGCTATGTGTGTCGGATGATCGGATTGGTCAAATGTGATGGCAGTCTGAGACCATTTTAGATAACTGGGTGTCACCGGAGCAACCATATTCACTTCTTGGTTGATAACTTTTGATCGACTTTTGCTTTCAATGTCAGCAAAAATCATCAGGGTGGAATTGACCTGGGGATATCCATCATCACTATCTTCTTTGTCCTCAACTTTGTCCGACTCCTTTTCCTTATCTTTGGGTTGTTTCCCCTGGAATTGCTGAATCAAGAGCCGACACTGTCGAGTGGTATGTTTCGGGTAAATGAGTTTACCCTCCTCATCTTTCTTCGTGTGGATGTGGCACGACAAATCCAACATGTCATTCCATTCCTTGTCTTTCACCTTCTTAGGGTTCCAAGACCCTTTGGGCTTCCCTTTAAACTTTCCATGAGTCACGGCCAAGGCTTCTCCAGGAGCAGCTGGTTCGGCTTTCCGCTTCTGCTTCTGACTGGAGCTCCCTCCTCCGGTTTCGTGGGCGACTGACTTGTGCTTGCCGCTCCGGAGCCGATCCTCTTCTTCACCATTGGCATACTTGGTGGCTATCTCCATCATTCGACTCAGAGACATGTCTCCGGTTCGACCGAATTTCAGGTTTAGCTCTCTGTACTTAACGCCTTCCTTGAAGGCACAAACTGCCTGGTCATCAGATACATTCTCTACCGTGTGATGCAAGTGATCCATCTCTGGATATAATCTCTCAAAGTTTCTTTCGACTTCTGCACACAAGATTGCAGCTCTGTCAGTCCTGCTGGTCGCTTGCAAGTTCCTTCAAACGTTCTGACAAACACTCAGGCAAGATCTTCCCAAGTGTAAATACTACTGGGTGCTAACTGATTCAACCATGCTCTGGCCGAGCCCTCCAACATAAGAGGCAGGTGTTTCATGGCCACCTCATCATTGCCGCTGCCAATCTGAACAGCCACTTAGTACTCTTCAAGCCAAGTATCAGGCTTGGACTCACCAGTGAACTTACTGACTCCAGTCGCCAACCTGAAGTTGGGAGGAATCACCGCGGCCCTGATGGCTCTGCTGAAACACTCTGGTCCTGAGACATGCACCCTGCTGCTGGTGTGTACATCTCTGTCATGACCTTCTCGGCGAGCTCTATTCCTGTCGACCAAACCTTGAACGATAATGGATCTCGCATCAAAGCCTGGTTCCCTGGGGTCGACTGGAATCCTTCGCCCAACACTGTGATGGCGTCTATCATCCTGTTGTCGATGCGTGTACGATCCACCCCTTGGGGGAGGGGTGGGCACTCGACGTCGATCATCGCGATCGATTCGGTGATCATACTGCTCACGGTTCTTGTACTGGTCACACCGGTCTCCACGCTCCTCACGCCTCAGGGGCGATCTGGGGCTATGGGCCAACTAGACTGTATTTGCAGCTACGGATCTGCTGTGAATCCTATTCTGCGACTGCGATACAGCTGAATTTTGATCTCCGGCTGCCCGAAGTAAATCTCTGATCTGTAACAAGCCTCTGCCATCCTCTGACTGGGAAGGCTGAATTGACTCTGCTATACGGGCTGCAGCTGCTAAATTCTGAATCGGAGTTCGATATACCTGAGTTAGTGGTGGAAAGAGTTGACGTCGATTGGATTCCGGAACCCGTTGCCGTGCATGCTCGTCGAGTGCTCGCTGAAGGTTCTCCAGTCGAGTGCGCTCAGCCAAGTTGGCCAAGCACGCGTCCTCTAAGGCACGAGCCTCGGGGGTTTCTCCAACGATAGGAGTGTGTAGCGCATCCATGTTCCGGCAGCGAAGTTCTTCCCTCTGCAGCGAAGTGATGGGCTCGGGGAGATACTCTTCATGGGCATGCGACGTATCGCCTCCGCCGTCGCCTTCGTCGGTGCGGGGAAAACCGGGAGGACCGCATGGTCCGTCGACCATCAGAACCTCTGCCGCTAGCTCACTGCTGTCACACTCGAATGCAGTCTCTGCGGAGCCACTCGACAGGTCGAACAGGCTTTAGAGAGATTCGTCGGGCTCGATCGCCACGACTTGGGAGTGGCCGACTGGCAAGCCACCGCGTGCCCTACCCACTGCTGAAGCCTCGACCAACCGGAGCGCTTGCGCCAGCGGGAAACCGGGGGGGGGGAGGACGGCACAGGGGCTGACCGATACTGGCTCGACGTTTGCCGCAGGAGGACGCCGCGGACGCACGCGCGAAAGTGCGTCGCCCCGTGGACAGGGAGCGCGTCGATGTCGAGCGGAGCCTCCTGAAGCCAGGCAGAGTCGTCGGCGATGAACGTGAGCGCGCCGAGACGGTTCTCGTGGCCCTCAACCAGAGCTCCGCCTGAAACCATGATGAAGGACATCGGAAAAATCGCAACTTCTCCAATAAGTCGCCAAGACAGCTGCCCCACGGTGGGTGCCAATTATCGTGGTTCTAAGTCTGACAGTAGTGTAGGGGGGTAGGTATGGAGAGGCAAGACCTGGCTATGGAGTAGTTGTATACGCAAGGGATTTATGAGTTCAGGCCCTTCTCGGAGGAAGTAACAGCCCTACGTCTCGGAGCCCGGAGGCGGTCGAATGGATTATATGCGTATGAGTTATAGGGGTGCGAACCCTTTACACTGAGGAGGGGGGTGGCTTATATAGAGTTCGCCAGACCCCTCCGGCCCTCAGTTATGTAGGGTTTAAGGTACATTAAGATCTGGCGTTACTGGTAACGCCACAAGTAAAGTGCTATGATGATCATAAAAGTTACTCAATGACCGACCGTTTGCATGCAGAGTGACTTTAGATCTCCCGGCCGTTGAGTGGTTGGCTTCATGGTCGAGTGTCTTCGAGTCTGTCGAGTGGAACACTTCTGAGTCGATTGACAGGTGGTTTTTTCTAGAGATGTCCTTGGGTAGGGTAGTTTGGACAGGTCCATGACCCTACCCTAGGTACATAGCTTCATGAGTCCCTGATACGTCCATATTGCATCATGCTTTTATATCTATATTAATTGCATTATGGGGTGTTATTACAGGTTATGTCACAATACTTATGCCTTTTCTCTCTTATTTTAGAAGGTTTACATGAAGAGGGAGAATGCCAGCAGCTGGAATTCTGGGCTGGAAAAGGAGCAAATTGAGAGACCTATTCTGTAGAACTCCAAATGTCCTGAACTCCATGAAAGTCATTTCTGAAATATACTAAAAATATTGGGCGAAGAAAGCACCAGAGGGGGGCCACCCACCAGCCACGAGGGTGGAGGGCGTGCCCCCCTGCCACGTGGGCCACCTGGCAGGCCCCCGACGTCCATCTTCTACTATGTGGTTTCTTTAGCCCTGGAAAAAATCATTAGGAAGTTTTCGGGACGAAGCGCCGCCGTCTCGAAGCGGAACCTCGGCAGGACCAATTTAGGGCTTCGGCGGAGCTGTTCTACCGGGGAAACATCCCTCCAAGAGGGGGAAATCACCGCCAACGTCATCACCATTGATCCTCCTATCAAGAGGGGGTCAATCTCCATCAACATCTTCACCAGCACCATCTCCTCTCAAACCCTAGTTCACCTCTTGTATCCGATCTTTGTCTCAAAACCGCAAATTGGTACATGTGGGTTGCTATAGTGTTGATTACTCCTTGTAGTTGATGCCAGTTGGTTTATTCGTTGGAAGATCATATGTTCAGAACCTTAATGCATATTAATACCCCTCTGATTACGACCATGAATATTCTTTGTAAGTAGTTACGTTTGTTCCCGAGGACATGGGAGAAGTCTTGTTATAAGTAATCATGTGAATTTGGTATCCGTTCGATATTTTGATGAGATGTATGTTGTCTCTCCTCTAGTGGTGTTATGTGAACATCGACTACATGACACTTCACCATGATTTGGGCCTAGGGAAGGCATTGGGAAGTAATAAGTAGTTGATGGGTTGCTATAGTGATAGAAGCTTAAACCCTAGTTTGTGTGTTGCTTCGTAAGGGGCTGATTTGGATCCATATGTTTCATGCTATGGTTAGGTTTACCTTAATTCTTCTTTCGTAGTTGCGTATGCTTGCGAGAGGGGTTAATCATAAGTGGGATGCTTGTCCAAGGAAGGGCAGTACCCAAGCACCAGTCCACGCACATATTAAATTATCAAAGCAACGAACGCGAATCATATGAGCATGATGAAAACTAGCTTGACAGTAATTCCCATGTGTACTCGGGAGCGCTTTTCTTTACATAAAAGTTTGTCCAGGCTTGTCCTTTGCTACAAAAAGGATTGGTCCACCTTGCTGCACCTTGTTTACTTTTGTTACTTGTTACCCATGACCACTACTAGGGAAAAGCCTAGCAGTAGCGTGGGTTTTAGGCCTATCGGTAGCGCGGGCAGGAGCGCTACTGATATGGTGCTACAGCTAAATCTTGGCAGTAGTGTGTCTGGACCCACGCTACTGCTAAATTGACTTAGTAGTAGCGCTTCTCCAGAGGAGCGCTACTGGTAATTAGTAGTAGCGCTTCTCCTTACCCGCGCTACTACTATTATTTAGTATTTTATTTCTTTTTTATTTCATGTTGTATTCATACACCTTTACACAAGTTTTCATACTACAGGAATTTAGATTGTTTTTACATCATAATGAGTTATTACATCACAGGGTGAAAGAACCGTGGACTAGTTTCAAGTGGATGTCCATCCACTTGAAACTAATCCGCGGTTCTTTCACCCAATGATATAATAATATCATCATCATCATATCATTAACAACTTATCATCATAATACATCATTGTCATATAACACCTCCTCAAGATCATCGTTTTCATCAATGACATCACATAGCAAATTGGTCACTAGTCGTAATCACAAGTACTCCTCATTATCAACTCTAACACATTACCACATAATAAACATATTGTACCTCATAGGACCTACTACATTCTCTTAGAACCTACTACATTTTCTAAGGTAAAATAGCAAAAACAACAAGATAGCCCCTAACTCTCCATTATGGAGAATGGAGATTATCCTATTTCCAATTCTTGCCTTTCGCTGAATGTTACTTCCAAGAACCTCCTTGTGAATGTCCAAACATTTTTTTCATTCTTTGATGAGCATGTGTTCACCGGTTTTAGAAATCCGATATGCACATGTGAGCTCCCTAGATTTACCTGGCAGTTGTTCAGAATTGTAAGGCGACCATTCAGATACACCAGATGAGGCACACAATCCATCGGGAGTTTCTGTTGAAAAACATAGTAATAACTTTGTAGTTAGCAATGATGTACTAGTTTTAGAAGTATGCAAAAGATGCACGGATGTCATAATAGTAAAAATCTTACCAGTGTATCTCCAGAGAAGTTACTGTGGTTCAACATGTGCACTAGTGGCACGTATTCACCATAATTCGGAGGAGTTCGATAATAGTTATTGTAATCCTCAAGAAGAGTACAAAATGTGATCAGATGATTTTTCTCCTTATAAGTTAATTCGGAGCCATCGGTGTAGTGGGTTTTGTCAACCATCTTCCGCACGGTCTTTGAAGAATCAAAATAAGCTGTCATTGGAAATAAGATGTCAACTATTTTGAAATAAACAATATAAATTAGTTAATAACTATGTTTGAGAAACTCACATAGCGGTACAATCGGAAGCGTATCAACAAGGACCCAAATGTTCATATTGTCTTGCTCGATGTCAGGATCACCAAGATTCATGGTGACAATCATACCCTCATAAAAACCATACATTTTGCAAAGTGCTTCCCAATTTTGGCAACCAAAATGGGTTACGCTCTGAGCATTGCATAGATTTACTTCAAAATCCATATCATGATGGGTCCTTAGGTGTATTTTCTTTGTTTCAAAATTTTCATAGTCTTCAAAACCCATCCTCTCCAAGACATAGCGTCTTGCATGGCATGGGATAAGCTAGTCAAATTGTAAAATATGAAAATTAGACGTTGAAATAGTTGAAGTCATGCTTAATTACGAAAAAACACTTGTCGTTATTGCGTACCGTTTCAGCATCGAAGGTCTCCTCGAGCTTAATGCTGAAGCGACGATCTTCGTCCAGCTCAACGAACCTGTCGCGCATACCTCGATCGTCGTGGCACCAGCTGCACTCCCCTGGGAGACTGTCGTCGTCCGAGTACGACATTTCCTACGTTCATAATTCAAAGATTAAATTTGTACATATTCTAGCACAAGTCATGCCAGAATTCATGGAAAAATTCGGCATGACCTTTGCTAAAAAAGGACATATCGAGTGCCTGAAATTTGCCGGAACGGAAATTAATCAACACTCCGGCAAAACATAGGCCACTCGGAGGTGTAACCTGAACATGACCGGCCACTTGGGCAACCACATATCCTATATGAGCAACTCAAATATACATGGAGATTTGGCAGGTCTCACCTCGAGGTCGGAGGGGGTCGGTGACGGGGACGACGGCGGGGATGATGGAGGGGCTCCTTGATTTCTGCAAAAGCAAAAACCCTATAAGTTATCACTAATACACCCCCAATAATTTCTTAAACTAAAAAAATAACAACAAATATGACATGTTCAACTAGTTCTATTAATTCAACTAGTTCTTACTAAATATAAACTTACTATAAATAGAAAAAAAACTAGTTCTTTCTAAAAATAAAGCAGTTCAACTAGTTATATAATTTACTTACTAAACTAGTTCAACTAAAACTAAACTAGTTCAACTAGTTTATTTATTTACTTACTAAAAATACATTAGTTCTATTAATTCAACTAGTTCAACTAGTTTATTAATTTACTTACTAAACTAGTTCAACTAAAACTAAACTAGTTCAACTAAATCTAAACTAGTTCAACTAAAACTAAACTAGTTCAACTAAAA
>NC_041381.1:6632965-6682066 GCF_002162155.2 Triticum dicoccoides
ATCTATGAACTCTAATTTAACATCTACTACTACTAAAAAACATCTAGTACTAACTAATTAAGCAGAGAGAAAGGGGTGGGGAGGGGTGGGGGGCTTACACAGAGGGGAGAGACGGTGGCGGGGAGGTGCTCGGCGACGGAGAGGTAGGGGCGGCGAGGGCGGGCTCGGGATCGGGAGGCGGCGGTGTCAGGCGGGCTCGGGCGGCGGCGGTGAGGTCGAGGGCGGCGACGGTGAGGTCGAGAGCGGCGGCGGGCGGTGCTACGTCTTGAGCTAGCCTTGGTTTTCCCCGAAGAGGAGAGGGTGATGCAGCAAAGTGTAGCGTAAGTATTTCCCTGAGTTTTTGAGAACCAAGGTATCAATCCAGTAGGAGGCTCCTCAAAAGTCCCACGCACCTACACAAACAAACTGAGAACTGGCAACCAACGCAAAAGGGGTTGTCAATCCCTTCACGGCCACTTGCGAAAGTGAGATCTGATAGAGATAGTATGATAAGATAAATATATTTTTGGTATTTTATGATATAGATGCAAGAAAAGTAAAGATGCAAATAAAAGTAGATTGAAAGCAAATATGATAAGAGATAGACCCGGGGGACATAGGTTTCACTAGAGGCTTCTCTCCAGAGCATAAATATTAAGGTGGGTGAACAAATTACTGTCAAGCAATTGATAGAAAAGCGAATAATTATGACGTTATCTAGGCATGATCATGTATATAGGCATCACATCCAAAACAAGTAGACAGACTCCTGCCTGCATCTACTACTATTACTCCACACATCAACCGCTATCCAGCATGCATCTAGAGTATTAAGTTCATAAGAACGGAGTAACGCATTAAGCAAGATGATATGATGTAGAGGGATAAACTCATGCAATATGATATAAACCCCATCTTGTTATCCTCGATGGCAACAATGCAATACGTGTCTTGCAACCCTTTCTGTCACTGGGTAAGAACACCGCAAGATTGAACCCAAAGCTAAGCACTTCTCACATGGCAAGAAAGATCAATCTAGTAGGCCAAACCAAACCGATAATTCGAAGAGACTTGCAAAATAACTCAATCATACATAAAAGAATTCAGAGAAGATTCAATTAGTAACCATAGATAAATCTGAACATAAACTCGCAATTCATCGGATCTTGACAAACACACCGCAAAAAGAGATTACATCGAATAGATCTCCACAAGAGAGGGGGAGATCATTGTATTGAGATCCAAAAAGAGAGAAGAAGCCATCTAGCTAATAACTATGGACTTGTAGGTCTGTGGTAAACTACTCACAACTCATAGGAGGGGCAAGGATGTTGATGTAGAGGCCCTCCGTGGTTGATTCCCCCTCCGGCAGAGTGCCGGCGAAGGCTCCAAGATGGGATCTCGTGGATACAGAAGGTTACGATGGTGGAAATTGTGTTTTGTGGTGCCCCCGGATGTTTTCGGGGTCCGTAGGTATATATAGGAGGAAGAAGTACGTCGGTGGACGCCCAGGGGCCCACGAGACAGGGGGGCGCCCTATAGGGGGGGTGCCCTCCTATCTCGTGGGGCCCTTGGAGTTTTCTTGACTTGCACTCCAGGCTCTCCGGATCAGATTTGTTCCAAAAATAACGCTCCCGAAGGTTTCATTCTGTTTGGACTCCGTTTGATATTCCTTTTCTTCGAAATACTGAAATAGGAAAAAAAACAGCAATATGGGTTGGGCCTCCGGTTAGTAGGTTAGTCCCAAAAATGACATAAATATGTCAAATAAAGCCCATAAGCATCCAAAATAGGTAATATAATAGCATGGAACAATCAAAAATTATAGATACGTTGGAGACATATCAAGCATCCCCAAGCTTAATTCCTGCTCGTCCTCGAGTAGGTAATGATAAAAAGAGAATTTTTGATGTGGAATGCTACCTAGCATAATTCATAATGTAATTTTCTTTCATTGTGGCATGAATGTTCAGATCCAAGTAATACAAAATGAAAGTTCATATTGACATAAGAAATAGTAATACTTCAAGCATACTAAGCAAGTAATCATGTCTTCTCAAAATAGCATGGCCAAAAGAAAGTTATCCCTACAAAATCATATAGTCTGGCTAAGCTCTATCTTCATCACACAAAGTATTTTATCATGCACAACCCCGATGACGAGCCAAGCAATTGTTTCATACTTTAATAATCTCAAACTTTTTCAACTTTCACGCAATACATGTGCGTGAGCCATGGACATAGCATTATATGTGGAATAGAACGGTGGTTGTGGAGAAGACAAAAAGGGAGAAGATAGTCTCACATCAACTAGGCGTATCAACGGGCTATGGAGATGCCCATTAATAGATATCAATGTGAGTGAGTAGGGATTGCCATGCAACGGATGCACTAGAGCTATAAATATATGAAAGCTCAACAAAAGAAAACTAGTGGGGTGCATCCAACTTGCTTGCTCACGAAGACCTAGGGAATTTTGAGGAAGCCCATCATTGGAATATACAAGCCAAGTTCTATAATGAAAGATTCCCACTAGTAAATGAAAGTGACAACATATGAGACTCTCTATCAGGAAGATCATGGTGCTATTTTGAAGCACAAGTGTGGAAAAAGGATAGTAGCATTGTCCCTTCTCTCTTTTTCTCTCGTTTTTTTATTTGGGCCTTTTCTTTTCTTTTTTATGGCCTCTTTTTTTATATATATTTCGTCCGGAGTCTCATCCCGACTTATGGGGGAATCATAGTCTCCATCATCCTTTCCTCACTAGGACAATGCTCTAATAATGATGATCATCACACTTTTATTTTTTTACAACTCAACAATTACAACTCAATACTTAGAACAAATTATGACTCTATATGAATGCCTCCGACGGTGTACCGGGATATGCAATGAATCAAGAGTGACATGTATGAAAGAATTATGAACGGTGGCTTTGCCACAAATACAATGTCAACTACATGTTCATGCAAAGAGCAATATGACGAAAGTAATGTGTGTCATATGAACAGAAAGGTGGAAAGTTGCATGGCAATATATCTAGGAATGGCTATGGAAGTGCCATAATAGGTAGGTATGGTGGCTGTTTTGAGGAAGGAGTATGGTGGGTGTATGGTACCGGCGAAAGTTGCACGATACAAGAGAGGCTAGCAATAATGGAGGGGTGAAAGAAGTATGTATAATCCATGGACTCAACATTAATCAAAAGAACTCATATACTTGTTGTAAAAATTTAGAAGTCATCAAAAACCAAAGCACTACACGCATGCTCCTAGGGGGATAGATTGGTAGGAAAAGACCATCGCTCTTCCCCGACTGCCACTCATAAGGAAGACAATCAATAAATAAAATTGTGCTCCAACTTCATCACAAAGCGGTTCACCATACGTGCATGCTACGGGAATCACAAACTTCAACACAAGCATTCTTTAAATCCATAATCACCCAACTAGCATGACTTTAATATTACTACCTCCATATCTCAAAACAATTATCAAGCATCAAATTGATCATAGCATCCAATTCACTTTCTATGATAGTTTTTATTATACCCAACTTGGATGCTCATCATTCTAGGACCAAATTAAAACCATAGCAACTACCATGCTGTTCTAAGAGACTCTCAAAATAATATAAGTGAAGCATGAAAGACTAGCAATTTCTATAAAATTAATCCACCATCATGCTCTAAAAGATATAAGTGAAGCACTAGAGAAAAAACTATCAAGCTCAAAAGGATATAAGTGAAGCACATAGAGTATTCTAGCAAATTCTAATCAAATAGGCTTCTCCAAAAAGTGTGTTACAGCAAGGATGATTGTGTTAAACTAAAAGGCAAAGACCAATATAATACACGACGCTCCAAGCAAAACGCATATCATGTAGAGAATAAAAATATAGCTCCAAGTAAAGTTACCAATGAACGAAGACGAAAGAGGGGATGCCTTCCCGGGGCATCCCCAAGCTTAGGCTTTTGGCTATTCTTGAATATCTTGGTGTGCCATAAGCATCCCCAAGCTTAGGCTCTTGCCACTCTTTATTCCATAGTCCATAAAAGCTTTACCCAAAACATGAAAACTTCACAACACAAAACTCAACAGGAAATCTTACAAGCTCCATTAGTGAAAGAAAAGAAAACCATCACATAAGGTACTGCAATGAACTCATTATTTATTTATTTTGGTGTTAAACCTACTGTATTCCAACTTCCTTATGGTTTATAAACTAATTTATTAGCCATAGATGCATTGAAATAAGCAAACAACACACAAAAAACAGAATCTGTGAAAAACGGAACAGTTTGTAGAAATCTGTAACTAACCAAACTTCTGGAACAATAAAAATCCTACCAAACTAGGACGTACTGGAAAATTTGTTTATTGATCAGCAGCAAAAAGAATCAATGCAAAATCTCTTTTCTGTGATTTATTGAAATTTTTCTCGTGAGCGCAAAGTTTCTGTTTTTCAGCAGAATCAAATCAACCATCATCATAGTTTATCCTATAGGTTCTACTTGGCACAATCACTAAACAAAAGATAAAAACACATCTAAACAGAAAGTATAAACAAAATTTAACACTAAACAGGAACAAAAACAAAGAACATAAAGAAAATTGGGTTGCCTCCCAACTAGCGCTATCGTTTAACGCCCCTAGCTAGGCATAAAAGCAAGGATAGATCTAACGAGTGCCATCTTTGGCACTTGATTCATAAGTAGCACGCATGATAGATTCGTAAGGTAATTTGACTCTATTTATTGGAAAGTGCTCCATGCCTTTCTTTAAAGTAAATTGGAATCTAATGTTCCCTTCCTTCATATCAATAATCGCACCAATCGTTCTAAGGAAAGGTCTACCAAGAATAATAGGGCAAGAAAGATTGCAATCTATATCAAGAACGATAAAATCTACGGGCACCAAATTTCTATTAGCAACAATAAGAACATCATTGATCCTTCCCATAGGCTTTTTAATGGTGGAATCCGCAAGGTGCAAATTTAAAGAGCAATCATCAAGATCATGGAAATCTAGAATATCACATAAAGTTTTCGGAATTGTGGAAACACTAGCACCCAAATCACACAAAGCAAAACACTCAAAATCTTTAATTCTAATCGTTATAGTAGGTTCCCACTCATCATTAAGTTTTCTAGGTATAGAAACTTCCAAATTAAGTTTTTCATCATAAGATTGCATCAAGGCATCAACAATATGTTTGGTAAAAGCTTTGTTTTGACTATAAGCATGAGGAGAATTAACAACGGATTGCAACAAGGAAATACAACATTTTAAAGAGAAATTATCATAATCAAAATCCTTGAAATCCGAGATAGTAGGTTCAACATTATTAGAAGTTGAGGATTCTCCAATCTCTCTTTTACCAAATTTAGCATTAAGATCTAAAGACTTCGAATTTTTGGGATGCCTTCCAGGCAAAGTTGATTCATCATCAGTCACATAATCATAAAAATTCATATTGCAAAACATAGATCTAATAGGAGACGCATCAATAAATTTAAGATCCTCATCATTATTTTCATGTAGATTAGAAGAACATGCTTTTATAAAGCTTTCCTTTTTAGCACGCAATCTAGCGGTTCTTTCCTTGCACTTTACTTTGGGAGACTCATTGATATCATGCTTAGGAGAAGAGGATCCAAGTTTAAGAGAATCAACATCAAGCGAAAGTCTATCAACGTTCCTAGCCAAATTGTCAACTTTGAGCAATTTTTCTTCAAGCAAAGCATTAAAATTCTTTTGAGAAATCATAAATTCTTTCACACTATTCTCAAAATCAGAGGGCATCTTATTAAAATTACCATAAGAATTATTGTAGGAATTTCCATAATTATTAGAGGGATTACTAGGGAACGGTCTAGCATTAAAATTTCCTTTATAAGCATTGTTGCCAAAATTATTCCTACCAACAAAATTCACATCCATAGATTCATTATTATTCTCAATCAAAGAAGACAAAAGCATATCATTGGGGTCAAGAGGGGTATTTTTAGTAGCAAACATCTTCATAAGTTCATCCATCTTTCCACTCAAAACATTGATTTCTTCTATATCATGCACTTTTTTACTAGAAGATCTTTCGGTGTGCCATTGAGAATAATTAGCCATAATATTATCAAGCAATTTTGTAGCATCTCCTAATGTAATTTCCATAAATGTGCCTCACGCGGCCGAATCTAAGAGATTTCTAGAAGCAAAGTTCAAACCGGCATAAAAAATTTGTATGATCATCCATAAATTCAAACCATGAGTAGGGCAATTGCAAAGCATCAATTTCATTCTTTCCCAAGATTGGGCAACATGCTCATGATCAAGTTGTTTGTAATATCGTTCCTAAGAGTGATGATCTTAGCAGGAGGAAAATACTTAGAGATAAAAGCATCTTTGCACTTGTTCCAAGAATCAATACTATTTTTAGGCAAAGACGAAAACCAAACTTTAGCATGATCTCTAAGTGAAAACGGAAATAACTTCAATTTGACAATATTGTTATCCGTATCTTTCTTCTTTTGCATGTCACACAAATCAACAAAATTGTTTAGATGAGTAGCGACATCTTCACTAGGAAGGCCGGCGAACTGATCTTTCATAACAAGATTTAGCAAGGCAGTATTGATTTCACAAGACTCAACATCATTAAGAGGAGCAATCGGAGTACTAAGGAAATCTTTATTATTGGTATTCGAGAAATCACACAACTTGGTATTATCTTGTGCCATGGCAACAAGTAATCCAACACACAAGCAAACAGAAAACGGCAAACAAAAAGAGATGAGGAGATTGGGAAAGAGAGGGCGAATAAAACGGCGAGGGTGAAGTAGGGGAGAGGAAAACGAGAGGCAAATGGCAAATAATGTAAATGCGAGGGAGATGAGTTTGTGATGGGTACTTGGTATGTCTTGACTTGAGCGAAGACCTCCCCGGCAATGGCACCAGAAATCCTTCTTGCTACGTCTTGAGCTAGTGTTGGTTTTCCCCGAAGAGGAGAGGGTGATACAGCAAAGTGTAGCGTAAGTATTTCCCTCAGTTTTTGAGAACCAAGGTATCAATCCAGTAGGAGGCTCCTCAAAAGTCCCATGCACCTACACAAACAAACTGAGAACTCACAACCAACGCAAAAGGGGTTGTCAATCCCTTCACGGCCACTTGCGAAAGTGAGATCTGGTAGAGATAGTATGATAAGATAAATATATTTTTGGTATTTTATGATATAGATGCAAGATAAGTAAAGATACAAATAAAAGTAGATTGAAAGCAAATATGATAAGAGATAGACCCGGGGGCCCTAGGTTTCACTAGAGGCTTCTCTCGAGAGCATAAATATTACGGTGGGTGAACAAATTACTGTCAAGCAATTGATAGAAAAGCGAATAATTATGACGTTATCTAGGCATGATCATGTATATAGGAATCACATCCAAAACAAGTAGACCGACTCCTGCCTGCATCTACTACTATTACTCCACACATCGACCACTATCCAGCATGCATCTAGAGTATTAAGTTCATAAGAACGGAGTAACGCATTAAGCAAGATGATATGATGTAGAGGGATAAACTCATGCAATATGATTTAATCCCCATCTTGTTATCCTCGATGGCAACAAGACAATACATGTCTTGCAACCCTTTCTGTCACTGGGTAAGAACACCGCAAGATTGAACCCAAAGCTAAGCACTTCTCCCTTGGCAAGAAAGATCAATCTAGTAGGCCAAACCAAACTGATAATTCGAAGAGACTTGCAAAGATAAATCAATCATACATAAAAGAATTCAAAGAAGATTCAATTAATAACCATAGATAAATCTGAACATAAACTCACAATTCATCCGATCTTGACAAACACACCGCAAAAAGAGATTACATCGAATAGATCTCCACAAGAGAGGGGGAGATCCTTGTATTGAGATCCAAAAAGAGAGAAGAAGTCATCTAGCTAATAACTATGGACCCGTAGGTCTGTGGTAAACTACTCACAACTCATAGGAGGGGCAAGGATGTTGATGTAGAGGCCCTCCATGGTTGATTCCCCCTCCGGCAGAGTGTCGGCGAAGGCTCCAAGATGGGATCTCGTGGATACAGAAGGTTACGGTGGTGGAAATTGTGTTTCGTGGTGCCCCCGGAACATTTTCGGGGTCCGTAGGTATATATAGGAGGAATAAATACGTCGGTGGACACCTGAGGGGCCCACGAGACATGGGGCGCGCCCTCCTATCTTGTGGGGCCCTCGGAGCTTTCTTGACTTGCACTCCAGGCTCTCCGGATCAGATTTGTTTTAAAAATAACGCTCCCGAAGGTTTCATTCCGTTTGGACTCCGTTTGATATTCCTTTTCTTCGAAATACTGAAAATAGGCAAAAAAACAGCAATATGGGCTGGGCCTCCGGTTAGTAGGTTACTCCCAAAAATGATATAAATATGTAAAATAAAGCCCATAAGCATCCAACAGGTAATATAATAGCATGGAACAATAAAAAATTATAGATACGTTGGAGACGTATCAGGCGGCGGCACTGAGGTTGAGGGCGGGCGGCGGCGGTGAGGGCATGCTCGGGCGGCGGCGACAGAGGAGTAGGGGAAAGGGGGGAATGGAGGACTTAGCCAAATTTTGAGCCGGGGCGGGTGGTTAATTCAGAAGTAGCAGTAGCGCGTTCAGGAAAGCGCGCTACTGCTATGTTAGCTACAGCGCATTCTGGTATACACGCTACTGCTACTCCTTTCTCTTTTTTCCCTTTTTCATTTATTTTTCTTCACATTTTATTTTTTTTTCCTTTCACCTTATTCTATTTCTTTCATTTTCAATTACCTTTCTATTTGCTTTCCCATTTAATTTTATATCGTTTAGCAGTAGCGTGTTTAGAAGAAAACGCGCTGCTACAAAGTAAGTAGCGGTAGCGCTGTTCTATATGTATCGCTACTACTATGTGTAGCCTATCGGCCAAGCCGTGGGAATTATAGTGGTAGCGCTTGTTTCCTAACATGCGCTACTGCTAACTTTTGAGCTATAGCGCGCTTTTCATTAATGTGCTACTACAAATTAGCAGTAGCGCCCTATTTTAACCTGCGCTACAGCTATACCTCTGTGTATAGGCTTTTCCCTAGTAGTGTACGAATTAACTTATCACAAAACTATCTGTTACCGATAATTTAGTTGCTTGTAGAGAATACCTTACTGAAAACCGCTTGTCATTTCCTTCTGCTCCTCGTTGGGTTCGACACACTTACTTATCGAAAGTACTAGGATAGATCCCCTATACCTGTGGGTCATCAAGACTCTTTTCTGGCGCCGTTGCCAGGGAGTGAAGCGCCTTTGGTAGGTGTAATTTTGTAAGGGAACATTTATATATTGTGCTAAAATTTACTCACACTTGTTACTATGGAAAATAATCCTTTAAGGGGCTTGTTCGGGGTATCTTCACCCCAACCAGAAGTGTAAAGAGTTGCTCCTCAACCTACTGAACCTACCCAAAATATTTACTTTGAAATTTCTTCGGGTATGATAGAGAAACTGCTAGCTAATCCCTACACAGGAGATGGAACATTACATCCCGATATGCACCTAATCTATGTGAATGAAGTTTGTGGGTTATTTAAGCTTGTAGGTATGCCCGAGGATATTGTTAAGAAGAAGGTATTCCCTTTATCTTTGAAGGGAAAGGCATTGACATGGTATAGGCTATGTGATGATATTGGATCATGGAACTACAACCGATTGAAATTGGAATTTCATCAGAAGTTTTATCCTATGCATCTGGTTCATCGTGATCGGAATTATATATATAATTTTTGGCCTCGTGAAGCAGAAAATATCGCTCAAGCTTGGGGGAGTCTTAAGTCAATGTTATATTCATGACCCAATCATGAGCTCTCAAGAGAAATTATTATTCAAAACTTTTATGCCCGACTTTCTTATAATGATCGCTCCATGCTCGATACTTCTTGTATTGATTCTTTTATGATGAAGATTATTGAATTGAAATGGGATTTATTGGAAAGAACTAAACGCAACTCTGAAGGTTGGGAACTCTATGAAGGTAAGGAGTCAGGTATAACACCTAAGTTTGATTGTGTTAAATCTTTTATGGATACCGATGCTTTTCATGAATTTAGCACTAAATATGGACTTGGCTCTGAGATAGTAGCTTCTTTCTATGAATCTACTAAAGTTAAAGAAAAAACTATTACTTATAATGTTGATCCTATTGTTCCTACCGCTTATATTGAGAAAACACATTTTCCTGTTAGAATAAAGGATCATGCTAAAGCTTCAACTATGGTTCGTAAGAGTAATGCTAGAACACCTACCCCCTGAACAAATTAAAGTTGAACCTAGTATTGCTATGTTTAAAGATCTCTTGGTCGATAATATTGATGGCCATGTTATTTATTTCTGTGATGAAGCTGCTAGAATTGCTAAACCCGACACTAGAGGTAAACATAGACCTGTTGTCAGCATGCCTGTTATTTTTGTTAAAATAGAAGATCACTATTATCAGGCCTTTTGTGATATGGGTGCTAGTGTGAGTGCAATACCTCATTCCTTATACAAAGAATTTATGGATGATATTGCACCTGCTGAAATAGAAGGTATTGATGTTACTATTAAGCTTGCCAATAGAGACACTATTTCACCAATTAGGATTGTTAGAGATGTTGAAGTCTTGTGTGGGAAAATTAAATATCCTACTGATTTTCTTGTTCTTGGTTCCCCAAAAGATGACTTTTGTCCCATTATATAGACTACGAAAAGGATATTGTTACTGTTGGCTTAGGGGATATGTCTCATGATTTTAATTTGTCTAAATTTCGTAGACAAACCCATGATAAAGAATTGCCTAGTAAAGATGAAATTATTGGTCTTGCTTCTATTGCCGTGCCTCCTAATGACCCTTTAGAACAATATTTGCTAGACCATGAAAATGATATGTTTATAAATGAAAGAAGACAAATAGATGAAGTATTCTTTAAGTAGGGACCTATTTTAAAACACAACTTGCCTGTTGAAATCCTTGGGGATCCTCCTCTACCCAAGGGTGATCCCGTATTTGAGCTTAAACCATTGCCTGATACTTTGAAATATGCTTATCTTGATGAAAAGAGGATATATCCTGTTATTATTAGTGCTAACCTTTCAGAGCATGGAGAAGATAAATTATTGAAAACTCTGAAGAAGCACTGTGCTGCTATTGGATATACTCTTGATGATCTTCAGGGCATTAGTCTCACTCTATGCCAGCACAAAATAAAACTGGAGAAAGATGCTAATCCAGTTGTTGATCATCAACGACGGTTAAATCCTAAGAGGAAAGAAGTGGTAAGAAATGAAATACTAAAGCTTCTGGAGGCAGGTATAATTTATCTTGTTGCTGATAGTCAGTGGGTAAGTCATGTCCATTGTGTCCCTAAAAAGGGAGGTATTACTGTTGTTCCTAATGATAAGGATGAATTGATCCCACAAAGAATTGTTACAGGTTATAGAATGGTAATTGATTTCTGCAAATAAAATAAAGCTACTAGAAAAGATCATTACCCTTTACCTTTTATTGATCAAATGCTAGAAATACTATCCTAACATACACATTTTTGCTTTCTAGATGGTTATTCTGGTTTCTCTCAAATACCCATGTCACAAGAGGATCAGGAAAAGACCATTTTTTCTTGCCCTTTCGATACCTTTGCTATTATACGTATGCCTTTTGGCTTATGCAATGCACCTGCTACCTTTCAAAGATGTATGACTGCTATATTCTCTGACTTTTGTGAAAATATTGTTGAGGTTTTCATGGATGATTTCTCTGCTTACGGAACTTCTTTTGATGATTGCTTAAGCTACCTTGATCGAGTTTTGTAGAGATGTGAAGAAACTAATCTTGTCTTGAATTGGGAGAAGTGACACTTTATGGTTAATGAAGGTATTGTCTTGGGGCATAAAATTTCTGAAAGAGGTATTTAAGTTGATAAAGCTAAAGTTGATGCTATTGAAAAGATGTCGTGTCCTAAAGATATCAAAGGTATAAGAAGTTTCCTTGGTCATGCTGATTTCTATAGGAGGTTTATTAAAGACTTCTCTAAAATTTCTAGGCCTCTCACTAATCTCTTGCAAAAAGATGTCCCTTTTGTTTTTGATGATGATTGTGTAGAAGCATTTGAAATACTTAAGAAAGCCTTGGATTCTGCACCTATTGTTCAACCACCTGATTGAAATTTACCCTTTGAAATTATGTGTGATGCTAGTGATTATGCTATTCGTGTTGTTCTAGGACAAGGAGTTGATAAGAAATTAAATGTTATACAATATGCTAGTAAAACTCTCTACAGTACCCAGAGAAATTATGCTACTACTAAAAAAGAATTTTTAGCAGTTGTATTTGCTTGTGATAAGTTCAGACCTTATATTGTTGATTACAAAGTAACTATTCACACTGGTCATGCCTCTATTAAATATCTTATGGAAAAGAAAGATGCTAAACCTAGACTTATTAGATGGGTTCTCTTGCTACAAGAATTTAATTTGCATATTATTGATAGAAAGGGAGCTGAGAACCCCGTTGTAGACAACTTGTCTAGGTTAGAAAATGTTCTTGATGACCCACTACCTATTGAATGATAGCTTTCCTAATGAACAACTAGCTGTCATAAATGCTTCTCATACTGATTCATGGTATGTTGATTATGCTAATTACATTGTTGCTAAATTTATACCACCTAGTTTCACATACTAGCAAAAGAAAAAGTTTTTCTATGATTTAAGACATTACTTTTGGGATGAGCCACACCTATATAAAGGAGTAGATGGTGTTATTAGACGTTGTGTACCTAAGCATGAATAGGAACATATCCTACGCAAGTGCCACTCCGAGGCTTACGGAGGACACCACGCTGGAGATAGAACTGCACATAAGGTATTGCAATCCGGTTTTTATTGGCCTACTCTTTTCAAAGATGCCCGTAAGTTTGTCTTGTCTTGTGATGTATGTCAAAGAATTGGTAATATTAGTAGATGTCAATAAATGCCTATGAATTATTCACTTGTTATTGAACCATTTGATGTTTGCGGCTTTACTTATATGGGACCTTTTCCTTCCTCCAATGGGTATACACATATTTTAGTTGCTGTTGATTATGTTACTAAGTGGGTAGAAGTTATTCCAACTAGTAGTGCTGATCATAACACTTATATTAAGATGCTTAAAGAAGTTATTTTTCCAAGGTTTGGAATCCCTAGATATTTAATGACTGATGGTGGTTCACATTGTATTCATGGTGCTTTTTGTAAAATGCTTGCTAAGTATGATGTTAATCATAGAATTGCATCTCCATACCATCCTCAATCTAGTGGTCAAGTAGAATTGAGTAATAGAGAGATTAAATTGATCTTGCAAAAGACTATTAATAGATCTAGAAAGAATTGGTCCAAGAAACTTGATGATGCATTATGGGCCTATAGAACTGCATATAAAAATTCTATGGGTATGTCTCCATATAAAATGGTTTATGGAAAAGCATGTCACTTACCTCTCGAACTAGAACATAAGGCATATTGGGCTATTAAAGAGCTCAGTTATGATTTCAAACTTGTCGGTGAGAAGAGGCTATTTGACATTAGCTCCCTTGATGAATGGAGAACCCAAGCCTATGAGAATGCCAAGTTATTTAAATAAAAAGTTAAAAGATGGCATGACAAAAGGATACAAAAGCGTGAGTTTAATGTAGGTGATTATGATTTGCTATACAACTCTCGTTTGAGATTTTTTGTAGGAAAACTTCTCTCTAAATGGGAAGGTCCTTACATTATCGAGGAGGTCTATCGTTCCGGTGCCATCAAAATCAACAACGCCGAAGGCACAAATCCGAAGGTGGTAAACGGTCAAAGAACTAAACATTATATCATATGTAATCCAATAAATGATGAAACCAATGTCATTGACACCGTAACCCCGGAGGAGTACATAAGGGACGCTTTCCAGAATGTTTCATACTCCAAAAAGGAATAGGTATGTGGTACGGTAAGTAAACCGACTCCAAAACTGTTCGAACAACAATTTTTCTCCATTTTGGAATATTTAAAAAATTAGGAAAATTAAAAGTAGTACGAAAGAGACACGAGGCATCCACGAGGGTGGAGGGCGCGCCCTACCCCCCTGGGCGTGCCCCTGCCTCATGGACACCTCGTGTGCCCTCCGGACTCCGTTTTCTTGCACAATACTTTTTTTGGTTGGTAAAAATTCATTATATAATCTCCCGAAGGTTTTGACCACCGTACCATTACAAAATCCTCTACTTTTGTTTCGAGCTGTTTTTCTGATAGATCTAGATCGCCATGACGTCTCCAAGTGCCCCCAAGGACAAGTTTTTCGAGAAGGTCATCAATCCTTACTTCGCGGAGGTGCTGCAACACCCTCAAACCATTGAGATGCGTGAGGGGGTGCTACACATCCGTGATACTCAGGGACCGAGAAGGACCGGAAGCGTGGAGACAAGACTCGAAGCAATGGAGCAACAAGTTTTCAAGTGCCAAGGGATGGTGGAGCACGGATTCAACGCCAATCACATGATGATTGCGGATTTCACCAACAACCACAAGCTAGACGCCAAGAACATTAGGGAGGCCATCTTCAAGCTTCACGAGAAAATCGAGCACCTCCAAGCCCAGATCTATGACCTCTAAATTCAAAATTGTGAGTGTGAATACAGATTCAAGAGGATGAGTTTGGATGCCAATTTGAGGATCCCGGAGACTTGTTCATCCTACTATGATGGTGAGCCTATGCCTTGGAAGATGGACGACAAGCCTACATCATCAACAACTCCATCATCACCACCTCCGAAGAAAGAGACATAAATACATGGGTATGGGCACTCCCCTTGGCAACTGCCAAGCTTGGGGGAGGTGCCCCGGTATCGTATCACCATCACACTTCTATATTTACCATTTTTCTTAGTTTGATCCTTTTGGTTATATCTTGATCTAGTAGAATAAAGTTTTAGTATGATCTAGCTTTGAGTTTTGTTTGATCTCTATCTATGTAATCGAGTCCATGAGTTATATATAATAAAGAGTAGTTTTGAGTTGAGAGCTTTTTACTATCTTGTTATAATCTTGAGGGAATAAAAGAAAGAATAAAAAAGAAATGAATAAAAAGATCATATTGATCTTATGGAGAGTAATGACTTCACACATAAAGAGTATGATGAATAAAAGTTGTTTAGAGTTGACAAACATAGTTTTGGTCATTATTGCATTTAATAGGAAGTAATAAAGAAAGAGAGGTTTTCACATATAAATATACTATATTGGACATCTTTTATGACTATGAGTACTCATTAAAATATGACATGGTAAAAAGTTTATGTTGGACAAGGAAGACAACATAATGGGTTATGTTTTCTTATATCCGAATAAGTTATATTGTCATGGATCATCCAACATGTTGAGCTTTCCTTTCCCCCCTCATGCTAGCCAAATTCTTTCCACCAAGTAGAGATACTACTTGTGCTTCCAAACATCCCTAAACCCATTTTTTTCCATGAGAGTCCACCATACCTACCTATGGATTGAGTAAGATCCTTCAAGTAAGTTGTCATCGGTGCAAGCAATAAAAATTGCTCTCTAAATATGTATGATCTATTAGTGTGAAGAAAATAAGTTTTATACGAGCTTGTGATGATGAGGACATCTCTTCTACTGTTACACCCGCTGTGACTCCTACATCAGTTATTCCACTTGGTCCTATAAATAGAGTGCGCGCGCGTCAAATAAATGGCTAGGTACTATCGCTCCTTCGTACATATGATTTGACTGACAAAAATACGATGCTACACTCATGTTCTGATTTGCTTGTACTTAGGAATAAAGGAGAGATTAGAGATGAAGCCAACTGTTCATTCAAATCGGATGGAGCTACACTGCATGCAGTGAAAATGAATACATTCCATCCATCAACCATGTCACATGCATGCATGTATCCAGGGAACCATCCATCACAGCCATCAATTGATGTTACGTGTACAAAGACAAAAGCACCAGGACCAAAGCACTTGGATTAGGAATCAACTACCAACGTGGGCACTACAATATTTGGCTGTGCCAGAAGAGTCCGGCCCTGCCACGCTTCGGCCTGTACACGTGGACCTACAGCAGATCGAAAGAAACACAGCCGAACCGACTCGGCCGCAACATCTGCATGTAATAAATAGCTATCATAGATTAGGGTTTAGACTCGGGTTTTATTGTATTGTCTAGCCATCGCTACAATTCGCATCTACGAGACGTGTAGGACTACCGCCTTGTCAGATCCACAGTACCCCAACTTTTCATCTAGTTCGTGTGCTCAGTTTATTATCTGCAATTTCAGTTGCAATTCACCTTTGTTCTTGCCGGTTCTTCGGTTGCTTGCAGGAACTCGAACCTCATTGTTCAGGTTGATCGTGCCTACGGCAAGGTCAATAACCATCGGAGATTGGTTTAGCGATTGTCGAGGCGTATCGTCGGGTACGGTATAGCCGGATCGTCAAGGTCAAAATCCACCAAATCGATAATTATCCCCACTCTCATCGAAAGATCGGGCCGCCGTCACATCAAGTGGTATCAGTTTTCAGGTTGATCGGTGAGAGATTTACAGCTTTATTAGATTAGTTATTTTCTGTCCCATAAACCCACAAAAAAGCCAAAAAAATTAGATTAGTTCATCCATTACACCTACCTTTTTAGCCTTTAGCAATTTTTGCATCTAGTATTTGCATCGTTGAATTTTTGGTTACATTCATCCTAGAATTAGTGCTAGTTTAGATTGGTTAGGGTGTAAAATTATCTACTAGATCAATTTGTTTTTGTCCACCCACATAATCCCTTCCGCTCGTTCACGATCATAAAAAGAAAAATATTGCGACCGATTGTTTCCGATTATTATTACCTCCGGATGCCTGTGTTTTTCTTTGCTATATTTTTATCAGTCGTTGATTTGATCGCACAAAATCACCGTCGCACAGCAGCAGCTTACGGCCAGACACACAATCATCCGTGTCTGACACCGTACGTCCGCCCATCCATCCACGTGCTTGCTTTGCTAGAGCCTGCCAGCGCCGCTTCACCACACGCACCACGCCAGACATCCAAATCTCTTTGTCTGCCTCCACACTTGCCACAACCAACACTCTCCACCAGCAGCCTCCTGTTTATGTGCATTAGTACTACTAGTTTTAGCTAATCTCAACACCGATGCACGTATAGCTAGCTCTCGTAGCACCTTTGTGCAGTAGCCTTTCTTTGTGTCCCTGACGTCTGCTAGCAATCGGCCTCAAAAAAAAGAGAAAAAAAACAAAAAAAGAGTGAAAAAATCAAAAGAAAAGTTAAAAGAAAAAGTTGCAAAAAAAAACCAGGCCAGCTAGCATCTGTTTTGGGCTGATATTTTCTTTTCTAGACATTATTTTGCTGCTACAGTGTTCATCGCCGTGTCATTTATCATCTGCTTTCGAGCTTTATTATACACGGCATTTATACCTCACTTATATCTAGCTACTTAGAGCTATCATATTTTTCATCAGTTTCCACTCACTTGTTTCAGTATCTAGGCTTAGATTGTTTTATCTCTTACTAGTCGACTGCCAGCACTAGTTAGGAGTTTGAGCAATTATTCAGCTTGCAGTACTTTTTGCTTAATTGTGCCACATATTGTGAGTTGAGGAAACCATCACCGAGCTCCACTTCCTATGTTGTATCTTGTTCGGTCACTTGGTAATTGTTGTATCAATCTTTTGATCACTTTTGACATCGCCAACGGCCGACAACCACTGTGGCATGGTAAGAACTGGTAAGAGCTTGGTAATTGCTCGAGAGTTGAGAGACATTTTCCACCGCCTCACTGTAGTTATTGTAGGAGCCATATACTTGTGATTTTGTTCTTGTTCCATCCTAACCATGGCAGGTGACGAAGACAACATGAAAGCCACGGTGGCACGCCTTGAGGAGGATGTGCATGCATACACCGAGCGGTTCACATCGTTCGAGGGCGCACTTGATAAGCGTCTCAAGTCGATCGAGGATAGCAATGAGACGTTCACCCAAACACTTGCATCTATTATGAAACGTCTTGATGCCCAGGATGCCCGTCTAGGTGCCGCCTCCACTTCCGCTCCGCATCTTCCAGCCACCAACACAGGTCTACAACGAGCTCGTCGGGTACCCCCAGGAGACCCGAGGCACCCTCTTTCATACACCGATGCCGTCGAGCAGCCCCGTCCTCGCAACGCCACCTCGATAGCCGGCGACATCCAAGATGACAACTATGATGGTGATTCCGAGGATCCTGATGCAGTTAATGATAACAATGATCGTGATCATCGTCGACTACGCAATAATCAACAAGGTATGGGACGACCCCAGCGTCCTCAGGTACGTGGCCATGACGACTCTTTGGGTAGAATTAAATTTGTCATGCCTCCTTTTGATGGGAAATATGATCCAGATGTTTATCTTGACTGGGAATTACTAGTTGATCAAAAATTTGCTTGCCATGATTTTCCTGATGATAAAAGAGTTAGGGCTGCAACTAGTGAGTTTAGTGATTTTGCTTCTGTTTGGTGGAGAGAACATTGTCGTAAACATCCTAATAATATTCCTGCCACTTGGGAAGCTTTGAAATTAGTAATGCGTCACTGTTTTGTTCCTGGATATTATGAACGTGACTTGCTAAATAAACTACAATGCTTGAACCAAGGATCTAAATCCGTGGAAGACTATTATCAAGAATTGCAAATGGGCATGTTATGTTGTGGTTTAGTTGAGACTGAGGAAGCCTCTATGGCTAGGTTCTTGGGTGGATTGAATAGAGAAATTTATGACATACTTGCTTATAAGGATTATCATTCAATGACCCGTTTATTCCATCTTGCTATACCTGCTGAACATGAAGTGCAGGGTCGTTCGAGAATGCGTCCTAATTTTTCTGCAGGTCGTACTTCCACATGGGCGTCACGCACCCCTGCTGCCCCGTCCACTCGCACCTCTACAACAGCACCTGCAACCTCTCAACTGGGGCCTTCTTCCTCAACTTCAGCATCACACACTTCGGCACCACTGAAAAGTACTACACAAATTCCAAAAAAAAGTTCGTCATCATCGTCCGCTTCCTCCAAAAGAACAAAGGATATCCAATGCCACACTTGCAAGGGATTTGGCCATGTCATGAAGGAGTGTCCTAATAAGCGTGTGTTGATCATTCGTGAAGACAGCGAGTACGACTCCGCTAGTGATTTTGATGAAGACACATATGCCTTGCTTGCTGCACATGAAGACGATGTCACAAGACCGGAGCAAGAGGAAGAACATGTGACCGCCGACAACGCCGATAAGTACATGAGTCTTATATCACATTGTGTACTTAGTGCTCAGATTGTCAAAGCAAAGAAGGATCAACGTCACGACCTCTTCCACATCAAAGGAGTCGTCAAGGAGCGTTCTGTTCGCATAATCATTGATGGAGGGAGTTGTAACAATTTAGCAAGCATTGACATGGTGGACAAGCTCTCCCTACCATCGCGACAACATCTGCAACTGTACTACATTCAATGGTTTAATGATGGTGGAAAGGTAAAGGTAACACGCATGGTGAGAGTTCCTTTTTCTTTAGGTTCATACCATGACACTATTGATTGCGATATTGTGCCTATGCAAGCTTGTTCTATGTTACTAGGAAGGCCATGGCAATATGATAAACAATGTTTACATGATGGTAGAACTAATCAGTACACTCTCACACATAAAGGAAAGAAAATCATTCTACACCCTATGTCTCCTGAGCAAATTTTAAAAGATGATCTTGCTAGGGCTAGTAGAAACACAAATATTCAGCGTACTAAATCTGAAAATCAGAAAGTTGTTGATGAGTTAGAACAATTTAATAAGATGCAAAAATCTGATCCTAGCACATCTAAAGAAATTAAATTGAAAGGTGCTTCTTTCTTAGCTACATGTGCTGAAATTTTTGAGTTTGATACTCAAATTGATGAATGTTATGCTCTTATCTGCAAAGAAGTTTTGTTTTCATTTGAGGATATGCCTTCTTCTTTGCCTCCTGTTGTCGCTAACCTTTTGCAGGAGTATCATGATGTTTTTCCAAAGGAAGTACCACCGGGGCTGCCACCTATGAGAGGAACTGAACACCAAATTGACTTGATACCCGGCGCCTCACTACCCAACCGTGCACCGTACCGGACTAATCCCGAGGAGACTAAGGAGATTCAGCGACAAGTTCAAGAACTACTCGAAAAAGGTTATATTCGCGAATCCCTTAGTCCATGTGTTGTACCAATTTTACTAGTTCCTAAAAAAGACGGTACTTCGCGTATGTGTGTTGATTGTGGAGCCATTAATAATATTACAATTCGACATCGTCATCCTATTCCTAGATTAGATGACATGCTTGATGAACTCAGTGGTTCGGTTGTGTTTTCTAAAGTGGACTTGCGTAGTGGAGACCATCAAATTCGTACGAAACTAGGTGATGAATGGAAAACTGCTTTCAAAACTAAACTTGGTTTATATGAGTGGTTAGTTATGCCTTTTGGATTGACTAATGCACCTAGTACTTTCATGAGACTAATGAATGAAGTTTTGCAAGCTTTCATTGGACGATTTGTGGTAGTATATTTTGATGATATTTTGATTTATAGCAAGTCACTAGAGGAACACTTAGACCATTTGTGTGCTATTTTTTCTGCTCTGCGTGATGCACGTTTATTTGGTAATATCGAGAAGTGCACTTTTTGCACGGATCGAGTCGCTTTTCTTGGCTATGTTGTGACAGCGCAGGGAATAGAAGTTGATAAAGCCAAGGTTGAAGCGATCCAGAGTTGGCCGACCCCTCACTCGGTCACATAGGTACGAAGTTTTCTTGGACTTGCTGGGTTCTACGGGCGGTTCGTGAAGGATTTTAGTACCATCACAGCGCCGCTCAATGAGCTTACAAAGAAAAATGTGCCATTTGTTTGGAGCGACGCACAAGAGGAAGCCTTCACTATTCTTAAAGATAAGCTTACACACGCCCCTTTGCTGCAATTACCTGATTTTAATAAGATGTTTGAATTAGAATGTGATGCTAGCGGCATTGGTTTAGGTGGTGTTTTATTGCAAGAAGGAAAACCAGTAGCATACTTTAGTGAAAAGCTCAGTGGGCCTAGTCTGAATTATTCAACGTATGATAAAGAACTTTATGCACTAGTTCGGACTTTGGAGACATGGCAACATTATTTATGGCCTAAGGAGTTTGTCATACATTCTGATCATGAATCACTCAAGCATATTAGAAGTCAAAGCAAACTGAATCGTAGACATGCAAAATGGGTTGAATTTATTGAATCCTTTCCTTATGTTATTAAACACAAGAAAGGGAAGGAGAATGTTATTGCCAATGCCTTGTCTAGACGCTATACTATGTTATCACAACTTGACTTCAAAATTTTTGGACTTGAAACTATAAAAGAGCAATACGCTAATGATGTTGACTTTAAAGATATATTGCTCAATTGCAGAGAGGGTAGAACTTGGAACAAGTTCGTCATTAATGACGGATTTGTTTTTCGCGCTAACAAGCTAAGCATCCCAGATAGCTCTATTCGTCTTTTGTTGTTACAGGAGGCGCATGGAGGAGGACATATGGGACATTTTGGCGTCAAGAAGACAGAAGACATCCTTGCTAGTCATTTCTTCTGGCCAAAAATGAGAAGGGATGTGGCGAGATATGTTACATGCTGCACGACATGCCAAAAAGCTAAGTCAAGATTGAACCCACATGGTTTATATATGCCTCTTCCTGTTCCTAGCACTCCTTGGGAAGATATATCTATGGACTTTGTATTAGGACTGCCTAGAACACGACGGGGGAGAGATAGTATATTTGTTGTTGTCGATAGATTCTCTAAGATGGCACATTTTATACCTTGTCATAAAAGTGACGATGCTACTCACATTGCTGATTTGTTCTTTCGCGAAGTAGTTCGTTTACATGGTGTGCCAAATACAATTGTTTCTGATCGTGCACAAAATTCTTTGCCACTTTTGGAGGGTGTTGTGGACAAAATTGGGGACTAAGCTTTTATTTAGTACTACATGTCATCCTCAAACTGATGGTCAAACTGAAGTGGTTAATCGTACATTGTCTACTATGCTTAGGGCTGTTTTGAAGAAGAACTTAAAAATGTGGGAAGAATGTCTACCACATGTAGAGTTTTCTTATAATCGTTCCGTTCATTCCACCACAAAATTATGCCCTTTTGAGATTGTTTATGGATTTATACCTCGTGCACCAATTGATTTATTACCTATTCCATCTTCGGAGAAGGTAAACCTTGATGCTAAAGAACATGCTGAATTAGTATTAAAAATACATGAGATGACTAAGAAAAATATTGAACGCATGAATGCCAAGTATAAACTTCCTGGTAGTCAGGGAAGGAAAAGTGTTGTGTTTGAACCAGGTGATTTAGTATGGTTGCATTTGCAAAAAGACCATTTTCCTTATTTACGAAAGTCAAAATTAATGCCTCGTCCGGATGGACCTTTTAAAGTGCTTGAAAAAATTAACGAGAATGAATATAAGCTTGATTTGCCTGCAGAATTTCGGGTTAGTCCCACATTTAACATTGCAGATTTAAAGCCTTATTTGGGTGATGACGACGAGATACCGTCGAGGACGACTTCGATTCAAGAAGGGGGGATGATGAGGACATCTCTTCTACTGTTACACCCGCTGTGACTCCTACATGAGTTATTCCACTTGGTCCTATAACTAGAGTGCGCGCGCGTCAAATAAATGGCCAGGTACTATCCCTCCTTCGTACATATGATTTGACTGACAAAAATACGATGGTACACTCATGTTCCGATTTGCTTGTAATTAGGAATAAAGGAGAGATTAGAGATGAAGCCAACTGTTCATTCAAATCGGATGGAGCTACACTGCATGAAGTGAAAACGAATCCATTCCGTCCATCAACCATGTCACATGCATGCATGTATCCAGGGAACCATCCATCACAGCCATCAATTGATGTTACGTGTACAAAGACAAAAGCACCAGGACCAAAGCACTTGGATTAGGAATCAACTACCAATGTGGGCACTACAATATTTGGTTGTGCCAGAAGAGTCCGGCCCTGCCACGCTTCGGCCTGTACGCGTGGACCTACAGAAGATCGAAAGAAACACAGCTGAACTGACTCGGCCGCAACATCTGCATGTAATAAATAGCTATCATAGATTAGGGTTTAGACTCGGGTTTTATTGTATTGTCTAGCCATCGCTACAATTCGCATCTACGAGACATGTAGGACTACTGCCTTGTCAGATCCATAGTGGAACCCCAACTTTTCATCTAGTTCGTGTGCTCAGTTTATTATCCATAATTTTAGTTGCAATTCACCTTTGTTCTTGTCGGTTCTTCGATTGCTTGCAGGAACTCGAACCTCGTTGTTCAGGTTGATCCTGCCTACGGCAAGGTCAATAACCATCGGAGATTGGTTTAGCGATTGTCGAGGCGTATCGTCGGGTATGGTATAGCCGGATTGTCAAGGTCAAAATCCACCAAATCGATAATTATCCCCACTCTCATCGAAAGATCGGGCCGCCGTCACATCATTGTGATATGGAAGAAATAAAAGCGACAGACTGCATAATAAAGGTCCCTATCACGAGTGGCGATATAAAGTGGCGTTCTTTTGCATTAAGATTTTGTGCATCCAACCATAAAAGCGCATGACAACCTATGCTTCCCTCTGCGAAGGACCAATCTTTTATTTTTACCTTCTACCCTTATACAAAGAGTCATGGTGATCTTCACCTTTCTTTTTACACTTTATCCTTATATATATATATATATATATATATAGGACAACACTATTCTAATCCCAGGATTAGAATAGTTATTTGGATCACAGCAGCCCTATATAGGGCCCGAAGACAGGTTCCCGAACTTCCCTGGGCTGTCGACCCGGCCCGACATATTCCCACCTGGACCCCGATCCCGACAGAATCCCACTTGGACCCCGATCCCGATCGAGCCGCCCCTCCCCAACCCCCCTCCTTGCCGCTCCTCCCCTCGATCTCCGTCGTGATTCGTCGCCGAAAATCAGCTGGATCCAGCACCTGCCTTCCTTCTCCAGATCCTGGCCGACCGGATTGAGCTCCGCCCCCTCCGACTCCACCTCCTGCCCGACCGTCGGTGCGGGCGAGCGAGCCCGCGTCGCCTGGAGCCGGCGGAGCCGGCAAAGCCGCCAGATTTCTGCGATGAACGGACACCATGGACTTCTGGAAGCCTCATCCTCGGTCCATCGTCGCTGCCAGACGGCTTGGCAGTGCTCGTGATGGCCAAGATGCAACCTACGACGAACAGCAAACCCAAGGCCGCATCTCGGCGGCGGAGGCCGCATCGGCGGCGCCTTCAAATCTAAGAACTGTACATGAACTTCCACCCCTGATCTTGCATTCTTCTTCAATCTTGCCTTCTCTGACCTTCTTGCATCGTGCAGATGAACTTCGCGCCCCCTGCAAGACATGGATTGCCATGGGATTCCTCTCATACCTCCACGACGAATTGTACTCAAGGTGGCCTATCAGCAGCTGGAAAAAGGTTGGCCGAACTTCTAGCCAGGGTATGGTTGAACTTCTTCCTTCCTTCGGTTTGTTATTTGCTTACAGCTATGTGAAGTTCAGGTGGTGTGTGACCATCAGTCCAGGCTACAAAAGCTTTTTTGTAAAATCTGCCTGCTTACAACCATGTGAAGTTCTAGTAGTGTATGAGCCTCAGTCTAGGCTACAAAAACAGCATTGTAAAATATGCCTGCCTGCTTAATATGCCTGCCTGCTTACACGCATGTGAAGTTCAGGTACTACGTGAGCCTCAGTCCAGGCTACAAACACTATAAAATCTGCCTGCATTCACATTCACATTCACATTTAAAAAAATAAAAAGGAAAATAGAACATGCATGTGATATGACTTGAAGGTCAAGTTGGTATGCACTAGCAGTCCAACCATTTAAAAAACTCATGAAGGTTCAGGTTTTCTAACTGTAGACAGTAATTCCCCTTTGCAAGACAAGAAGTTCAGGTTGTGGAGAGTGCTCAGTTCAGGTACATATAAGTAATCTAATATTGTAGAATTAAAAAACAGGATGTGAAGTTCACTCTGTGAAGGGTGCTCCGTTCAGGTACAAAGGCATTGGCAGATGCTCAGCTCAGTGCATAGTGTGATGGCTCTCACCACTTTTATATGAGAAGCTCAGGCTGTGAATAATGCTAAGTTCAGTTACAAAGGTATATGCAGATATAACTTGTGCTAATAGACATTTTTTTCCTTTTGTGTCAGCAAGACGGGAGACGCATGAAGAAGCTTAGAAGTTCCCAGCAGCAAGTACACAATCCAAAGCCTGTACGCATTGCACCACCCTCTCAATGGGTCACACCTCAAACACACCAACAGCATTACCAACCTGCTCCAGACCAAAGATGGACGACACCCGAAACACACGGATACTCCCAAGAAGCTGGGTCACAGCCCTATCCGCACAAGTTTGCGCCTTCACCTAATTGGGTGACGCTGGAAATCCCCCGTTGATTCTTTGTATCCACCAGCAGACTCCCAAGCACGCCGATGGAGGAGGGGGTTAGCTCAAGTCCTGCGTGTAACTCTGGAGGTTATGCTGGTGTGCATTATCAATGCTAAAGCAAAGCAACTAAATCGGATCCCAGGACAAATCAAACAGCAACACACACACGGAGGAGAGTGATCTGCACACTACCACCGTTTGATCCTGCTGCTGCTGCTACAAGTCAGAATTGTACGGGGCATAAGGTAGATGGATTGCTTCACAAAACAAAAGAGCAAACCAAGACCAGGATCGCAATACCTCCACAACCACCTCAAGCAAAAAGGACGCAAACAAGAGAGAGGCCATCTTCAGCCCTCCTTCCTCCTCGTGATCCACTGCTGCATCCTGCTATGATTACTCCGCCATGCCCCATCCCAGAGGGACAGCAGCCGATACCGGCGGAGTTGCGATCATACACACACTTAAGTGAAACAAAAAATATTTATATACGCATCTTGTATTATCTGCAAATTTCCTGCTCCCTCCAGGATAACAAGTTCATAAACTGCATTTTAAGGTGTTGTTTGGATATTTTTTTCTTTTTCTGCAGATGCCAGATCTACCGGATTATCTAATACCAAGACTAAAGATGCGATTCAAAGATGTAGAGGAAGCAAGGGAATTTTATAACAGATACGCCAGACATGTTGGTTTTGGAATCAGGAAGACGGGTGGAAATGACAACCACAAGTATTTTGTTTGTGCCTTCCAACGGATACACACATCTTCTGTTTCAGAGGCCAGCAGGAAGCGAAACAAAACATCGCAGAGGACGGGCTGCAATGCAAGAATGAGGGTGAAGGTGCAGGAGGATGGCACATGCGTGGCAGTGGACATTGAGTACAATCATAGTCACCAGCTCATGCAAACTGATGACATGCTGGTGTTTTTGCACTCACACAAGAATTATGACCCCACTATTTTGGAGTACGTAAAGCTCCTGCAGTACCATGATGTCAAGCACACAACAATCATGTCCATGCTATCTGAAAATGAAGATGGAAGCTACTTCCTAAGCATGACCGGACGAGACCTGCTAAACCAGTAAGTACTCAAACACCCACATACTGCAATGTAAAATAGCATCCAAGCTCACAACCCTTTGCTAGAAAAAAAATAAACAAATGCATGTTTGCATGTGATTTGCAGGAAAGCCATGAATGCAAGGAAAGATGATTTGGATGATGTATTGAAACTTGTTTCATTCTTCAAAGAGATGTAGGCGATAAATGATGAGTTTTTCTATGACATCCAAGTGGACAAGGACAAGTCAATTAAAAACATTTTCTGGTCCAATGCAAGCTGCCGAGGAGCCTATCAAGACTTCGGCGATTGCGTAACATTCGACACGACTTACAAGACCAACATATTTCATATGCCCCTAGGAGTGTTTGTTGGAACAAACCATCACATGCAATCAACGATATTTGCTGTTGCCCTCATAAGAGACGAAGATGCAAAGTCATTCAAGTGGTTGTTCGATACATTTCTACGGTGCATGAACAACAAGCACCCGACTTGCATCCTAACAGGTGAGTTCAAATAAAAAACTCCTCAAGTTTCATCGTCTTTTCAGTCTATGGGTCTGTATTGGGTATATTTGGTTTTATCTGAAAATAATATACAGCAAGCAGTTCAACCACTGTTAGCACATAAGTCCAACTAACAGTAGAAGAAAGCAAAATTATTTGTCACATGTTTAGAAAAAAACTAGTCATGAATGTGAAGTTCAAGTACAGGAATCATGGAAGTTCAAGGACAAAAAGATGTAAAGAAAAAAACATGTAACATGTTCAAAAAAATATAGTTATTTATGTGAAGTTCAAGCACTAGTACCACAGAAGTTCAAGAACACTTCTGTAAGAAAAATTTGAGTGTGACACTACTAGGTAGTCCTACTGCTACCTATTAAGTTCAAGCACTGGTACCACAGAAGTTCAAGAACATTGCCGTAAGAAAAAATACATGTGCCATTTTTAGATAGTCATATTGCTGCATGTGAAGTTCAAGTACTTGTACAATATAAGTTCACCATCAGTACAAAAAAAGAATCAAGTTTCATTTTTTTTAATTCATGCAGACCAATACCTCGCATTGCTGTACAAAAAGTATAAAATATTCAAAGAGGAGTTCACAGCTATATTAAACTGGCCGCTGATGCCAATGGAGTTTGAAGATGCCTGGGCTAAACTCATGCACAAGTACAACCTGGAGAACGACCAGATGATGATGCAGCTCTGGAGTGATAGGAAGATGTGGATTTCAGCATATTACAAGAACATTTTCTGTGCTAGAATGACTTCCACACAATGAAGCGAGAGCATGAACCACGTGCTGAAGAAAGGGTTTGTCAAGGGGACCCAGAACCTACACAAGTTTGCTAGGCGGGTCAATGCTTGCATACAAACTCGGATGCAGAAGGAGAACGAGCAAACAATGACCAGCATGGTATGATGACAAGTACAAAACACCCCCATCATGTTCTGTTTTACCTTCAACATGTGCACTTTGAATTTAAAAAAATGAAATCCATGACTCTGCTTCGACTAATATCTCACTTTTTGACATGTGCAGACCAATCGTGTGACAAAAACAACTTACGGCTACGAGGAAGACATGTCTATCAAGTACACGAGAGCCGTGTACACCGAGATGAGGAATAGGATGAGAAAGGCCACGCTATTTCACGCAAAGCGTACAGCAGAGCCCACTAAGTACCTTGTGTACTACCACAACAAGCCTGGCCATGATGATGATGAAAGATTTTCCTGGTCAAAGCATGAATTCTAGGTTGTAGCTGACCCAGAGAATGAAATATACAAGTGTGAATGCAAGCTCTGGACACACACAGGTGAGCGAAAAAACAAGCTCATTAAATAGCTAGACTAGTAGTATCATATCAAAATTTATGAAACTCATTACTGGCTCACAAACTATGTATACTGCATTCATCACAAAAATGCAGGCCTGCTCTGCCTTCACATCATGAACATACTGGACTACCTCAAGCCTGACAAATTTCCAAACAAGTATATCCTCAAATGGTACACAAAGACTGCAAGATCACAACCAACCTTTGATACAAGGGACTACAACACAACCGCATCGGATGGCAGCTCAAGGCTATCGAAGCAAGACATCTTGATGCGGCTGAATTTGATGGTTAACAAGAAAGCGATGAGATGTGACCAGCAATATGACAGAGCCTACTATGTTCTCAAGAAGCTTGTGGAAGAGCTTGATGCAATACATTCAGCAAATCAAGCGGATGCTGACGAAAGGATGGCTGAAGAGGACGCTGAAATTGAAGATGACCTTCATTATTATGCAGCTGAAATGCTCAACGCCGCCGCTGAAGCCAACCAATGCAAGCAAGATGTTGACCAATCAATGGAGCAGCGCCAGCAAGAGACGATGAAACTGCCGCTATACTCTGAAACAAAGGGTAGGAAGAAAATTTCTGCAGCAAAGAAAAGTGGCAAGGGAGCTCAAATAAAGGCACCACCTGCAGGAAGAGTCGTCGTGCTCGATCAAAACGGAGTGCCACTTGGACACAGGAAATGCAGTGTGTGCAACCAGGTTGCGGGACACAACAAGCTCACCTGTCCAACACTCTTGGAAAGAAACGATGCTGAGGAGGTCAAGCAACCCAAATCTCAAAAACAGAAGCCCAAAGTTATGGAACAAAAGAAGGGACCACACCCAAAGAAAGCAAGTAGCAGACTTTGTAGCATATGCAAGGAGTATGAACCACATAATGCAAGAACATGCCCAAAGCGCGCAGATGCTGAAAAGACAAGCAAAATGCTAGAGAAGAAATAGAAAGCAAGACCTAGAGCCAACAACAGGAAAGTGGTGGAAGATGAAGAGGAAGACGAAGATGAAGACACAGTCGAAGAAGAGGAAGACGAAGAGGAAGAGGGAGTGGAATGGGACGATGAAGAGGAAGACGACGATGAGGAGGAAGAGGACGATGAAGAGGAAGAGGTACATGTCAAGCAAAAACCTCTACCACCAAAGCCTAGGAGGAGAGCAAGGCACATGAACAGTTAGAATAGGTCAATTAACACAATGCGAACTTATGTCATGTCAATGCGCAATGTGCAGAACATTATGTCATCCCCTGGTAATATACATTGTGAAGTTCAAGTAATATTACTGCAAAAGTCTTAGAATGTTATGAGAGGAAGAGATGTGTTGGTGATGTACTGCATGAAAGTGCAAGCAGTGTTAAACTGAAAAACATACACTGTGAAGTTCAAGTAATATTACTGTAGAAGTCCTGGTATGTTATGAGAGGAAGTGATGTGCTGGTGTTGTACTGCATGAAAGTGCAAGCAGTGTTAAATTGAAAAACATACACTGTGAAGTTCAAGTAAGATTACTGCAGAAGTCCTGGTACGTTATGAGAGGAAGTGCTCCTGTTGTATTCCATAAAAGAGCAACCAGCAAATAATCATACAGTTTTGAAGTTCATGTCAGCTTACAGAAGAAGTTCTGGTATGTAAAATCGATGTAGGAAAAGAATATGCTTAAAAAATAAAGTTTCGCCGCATAAACTAAGGTTAGCAAGCCTAAGACAATGCGTTCAAATGTGAAGTTCTGCTTGGATACGTGCAGAAGTTCATGTACAATGCCGACAAAGATAAAGAAACGTCAACAATATCTCTGTACAAATTTACATATGAAATACATTCGCACTTGAAAAAACACAAAAAAAACAAATGTAGATTCTACACAAAAGCATACATATTGGTTCGGTTGAAAATTACCAATGCATTACACAGCACAGAATATCCTCTTCATCTGAAACCAGCAGCCCAGCCACATCTCAAAGCAGAAGTTCAAGTCTACGATCATATGTTGGGGGCCCAAAAATAAACAACACAAAAGAAATCAAGCAGTTCAACCAAAACCGAGGCAGAAGTTCAGGTACATCTATTGGGGCAAAAACATTCAACTAATGGATACTGAAAAACGACGCAGTACATTGAAATTCACAAAAGCCAAATCATTCTTCACACCAAATGCATTTGTCCACAATATCATAAGTAATAGTGCTTCACCTATAGTAGATACATAAATCACTAAAAACATTCTTACAACAAAATCTTTACGGAATTGTTCCAATCATTATCAAACCTAAAAATCTGTACGACATCAAATCTACAATGAAACTAATGCTTCGAATTCACGGGCCAAAGGACTGGATCTCCTTAGGGAGCTCTGAACGCATGACTTCATTCTTCTCGCTAAAAACTAGAGTGTGCATGAACTCAGCCTTCTAGTCATCTGCAGCAGCCTGCAAACAAAAGAAAGGTGAAAACGATGGTTTAGTAATGGATATCTAAAACCACAGCAGGAGCGTCACAGCAAAAACAAACAAGAAAAATCAAAGGATGCTGAGACAAGAACAAAGATAGAACATACTTCCACATCACCAAAATCTTCAACAATCTCATCGCCATCATACGAAGAGCTGAACTTCACGGCAAAGAAACCACAATCATTATTCTTCTGCTTCGGAACATTGATGAAAGTCGGCCTCTTTGCAATAGTCACCCAATTAGGCTGCTTGCTCGCCTTGTATGCAGCCTTGCCGTACACCTCCTCGAGCAACCCAACAAATCTCTTCATCTGCCAGAAATAACAAAATTAGATGAAGTCAAAAACATGTTAACCAAAAATAGTTAAGTTCAGGTACATAAAAAAGCGACACTTGCATAAGATCCACCTAAACAAAATAGCAGAAGTTCAACTTCTAAATGATAGTCAGTTCAAGCAGTATTACCAAAACAGAGACAGCAACATATTTTGTCAACACAAGGCATAATAAACTTCGTGTCAAACAAGAGAATGTGAAAGGAGGTTCAGGCTACGAAACACTCACGATATTTTGGTAGTCCCCGTGGAAACTCGATCGCGACGTTTCCATATTATCGTAAGAAAGTGAATCAAGGATGTCAATGCTTCCACGATATCTATTCACCACGTACACGTTGTAGTGCGCCATTGTGCCAATTGGCTTGAATAGAATCAATAAAACCTGGCAAGAATGAAAGGATCGGTGAACACAAACTATAAAGCATATGTACTGAAGAAATGACATGAACAAAAACTTATTGAAAAACTCAGCAAAAGGATGCACGTGAAATTAAAAAAAGCAAGAGTTATGAAAAACTAACCAGCTTTGCGTTAAGAAGGTCTTCTTCCTTGTGAACAAACATTGGGAGGAGACCAGCAGATTTTTTTGCATCAAACTTTGGAACTGTTGCGGAGAAGAAATCATACTCCAGGCAGTATTGTGCATTCACCAAAACACAATTAAAACACCTCCCAGATGCCACTAAAACAAAACTAAGGCAAAAAAAAAGGAGATAGGGGTGCAAAGAACTAAAACATGTATGAAGTAGGGACTAAGTACAACCCTGTCAGCATTACAGAATATCTCAGAGGTCTCCGGCTTATCCTTCCACAAATTTATGAGATAATCCATTATGTCTCCTTCCATCTGCTGCCCTTCACCGAAAAGCCTATAAAGGAAATCTCATGTGAGGTCAATCACATTCTCAGGGATGCTAAACATGCAGTAGCTTGTGCTGCAGAATACAAAAGGATGGTAAAAATATATTAGAAGTTCAGATACAGCAACAAAACAGAAGTCACTATAACTCAAAAGGCAAGATAAGACATAAAACAGAAGTTCATATACTACAACAACGGCAGTTTAGACAATACAACAACAGAAGTTCAAACACTACAACTCCAAGGCAAGGGAACGACAGATGAGGGTAACTCACCCAGAATACTTCTCCAGACCGTCTTTACTCAGCACATACTGTTTCAACTTCCGGGCCTCGGATAGATGAGGGTAACTGTACTTTTTCAGGGGAGCGACACGAGAACGCCACTTCAAAGGCAATCCTGATGCTCGCTTGGAGGTAGTTATGTTCCCAAACTCAACTGCCGGTTTCCTCCTGGTCATCACAGCATTCTTCCCACCTCTACCAGCAATAGTTCCAGCAGCACATTTAACATTCTTCGGGTAAGCAATCTTCTCAAAATCATCATCGGACGAAATCACTTCTGCTTCAGCTGCTTCGACTGCATCATCCTTCCTGTAGCAAGGGGTTTTTGGAGTACCACGAATACCACCAGCCTGCTCCCCCAACTTGGAAGGAATGAGGGTCCGAGGTCTATCATCTTCTATCGGAGCTGTACTCATCGCTTCCTCCCTAGGCTGGTATTCCTGTGACCCGAGGAATGAGTAGTGGTAATCGGTCAACTCCAACGGATCCACTGTCAAAGAAAAAAAGAAGAGAAAACATCACCATTAAAATACAACTGAAGTTCAGGAACATCACAATGTGCAGTCCAACTAATAAAGATGACATGGTTACTACTCAAGCTAACCTAAAAAAATTAGTTGCAGTAAAAAACTAAATGAAGTTTAGGCACAACGAGAGGTACAGTTCAAGATAAACCGATGAACTCGAAATCATTCAACTACAGCTAACAAAAACCATAGAAAGGCATCATCTCTGAAGTTCAATTAGAAAAAAAATGCTCATGTCCATTTAAGAAATGGAAGGACAGAAATTACTAAAACCAACACACAAGCAAAATTAAAAAACATAGAAATGAAGTTCATGTACAAAAAAAAATGCTCCTCTCCTTTCGAAACCAGCAGCCCAGCCAGATCTCAAGCAGAAGTCCAAGTTTGAGAGAAAGAAATATGAAGTTCAGGTAGAATAAAAGATGCAGTGCAGGTAAGCAGTCCAACTTCCAAATACTTACATGTGTAGTAGCCAAATAGAGATTGGAAGTCTGTCTCAAACAGGTTAGAAGAAGCGATTGAGTACAGCCACGTCTTCCTGATATCCCCAATATTCTCATGGGAATAATTTGCAAGAACCCCGTCATGATACGAATTAACATTCGTAAGCATGAAGAATCCGCAGTCGATACTGTCATCAAACGAAGTAAAAAGAATAGTGTTAGAAAAGAAAAAGAAAGCCAACGAATTAAACACGTCGCAGCTTAAGTACAACTACAGTTAAACAGATGTGATAAAGAGAAAAAGTGGAACTCATACTTGTTTTGCTACTGGGGGACATCAAACCAATCTAGAGGGAAATTGTCGATGCTAATTGGACTGAAGGGTGTCTCCCTGTCGTTGCTGGCATCCTTCCAAAGCCTCTTGATGTTGTCGGTCATCCGCCGGAACAGGTGTACCGCACATTCATCTTTTGGTCCATAGTAGGAATCGAGAAGCTGGAACCTTGAATTCTTCAGGTCAAGGAATACCGACACCCAATGACCGACACCACCCATGGAAGCAGGGACCTCAGGCGGGTCAAAAGTAGGGAAAACAACCTGAAGCATCATAAACACACGAATCATTAAAAAATGGGAATTAATATCAGAACGGTACAAAATAAAAATAAAACAAATATTAACACAGTGGATCGCACTGCAAAACTAATACAGAGGCAGAAGAACAAGATATTGCATACCGAATCATGTGCATCCATGCTATCTGGACCACTCGCCATGAAGTACTTCCTCACACGGGAATCAAATTGACCTCTGAAAATCTTGTCCTAAAATAATGCAGGCAACACCAACATATGAAAAAATACAAAAATGAGACAAACAAGTTTTAACTAAAAAATGGTAAGGAAAAAAACGGAAAAGAAATCACTGTATGGTTGACTTACACAAACCCAATACGGCAGGATGAGTTTGTCTGATCCCTGGTACTTCGCACGTAGACAGTAGAGTGCAACCTCAGCCACATTAGACCGAAGCATTCCGCGAGGAGCAAAAGATATTGCGACATCTTCAACAGAAGCTTCACACTCCTTGTTTTGGAACATAATCATTGATCTAAAACAAGCAAACAGAAAGTAAAAGAAGTTCAGCATCAGGAAACTCAGGAAGTTCATAAACACATGTTAGCACAGAAGTTCAGCTATGTCACAACAGGCAGTACAGTACAGAAGAGGCCAGAAGTTCAGCACCAGAGAAGTAAAAAAACAAGAAGTTCAGGTACATAGAGTTTGGAAGTTCAGGTAAGAAACCACATGCAGTTCACAGGGGGTACATGGATGATGTAAATATTGAGCAGCTGCACTCACCTCTTGGAACGACCATTCTTAAGCCTAGTTACACTGTAATAAAAGTCATCAACCTTTTTTCGGACGACAGCAAGGTCGCTATCTGCTCACCAAAAAGAAAATAGCAATTAACAGCAACAGTCAAAACACATAGATTCACGACAGTTTCAATTAAGACCAACATTCAAGCACAAACATTCAAAACATAAGCACATCTCAGCTGCTACATCAGAAAAGATAAAACCATAACATCATAGACATCACAACACATGCATTACAAACCTCCACCCACATAGAAAAACAGGTTCACTTAACATTCTTTACAACCCACACGACAAACAACAAAACCAGAAGTTCAACTTAGACAACACAGGTAGTTCACAGGGGATATCATAGACTAAAACCAAACAACAAAGAGGGGAGGGGATGGGGAAACAAGAGAGAAGCATGCTCCTCTCTTCATGGATCCTTGCCTAGACCAGTGGTAGCACTGGAATGATCAACCTCCTCTCCATAGCTATCGCTTTCGGTATCTTCATCGTCGTCTCCAGTAGACGTTGCAGCGTCATCGGGAAGGACACCAGCAGCAGCTATAGCAACCAGAGAATCTGAAACAAGAAAAACATTTGGTTGTGCATGTACAGCATCAACATCAACTGATGGTTCTATTGCAGGAGACTTCTCCGGGCTTGCAGCAGCACTACCACCAGTTTGTACAGCAGACTCAACATGATCTTTCTCCAAAATGATGTCTCCAGTTGTCTTGACCTGCTCAGCATCAGAAACCTCAGCGCTAATGGACGACTGAGGTTCAGTCAGGACCACCCCGTCGGAGCGGCTGGTGCCTGAGACGGACATGTCTGCAGCCTTCTCTGGAGCAACACTAACATCATCATTCTGCTGCTGCAAAAAGAACAAAAAGTCATTTACAAAGGGATGACTAAACGTCATGCACAGGGGCAGCAAGTCTGTCTCAGGGGCAACAAGACAAATGGACAAGAAAAAATGGTACCTTATTTTCACTGCCATGAACCTCATCAACTAATACATCACTAGAGGGGCAAGGATCATGCACAGGGGCAGCTTCATGCACAGGATCATCTTCATGCACAGGTAAAACATCCTCCCTAACCCCAGCACCATCATCAACAGCCTAGAAAATAATCATGTAGAAAACAAATACCTAATCAGCAAAAGTTCATGTTACATAATCAGAGAAGGTCAGCTATCACAATTGACACATCATGGAAGTCCAAATACAGTAAACATAGCAGACAAGATATCAAACTACCGTTAAGATACAAAAGAAGACAAAAAGGGACAGTCATCAAAAGTCATAGAAATTCAGGTGCTAAAGCACTTGAAGTTCAGGTCCCATAAACAAAGAAGGTCACCTAGGAAACACTAGTACCAAAAAGAAAAAAGACTAGAAAATAATCATGTAGAAAACAAATACCTAATCAGCATAAGTTCATGTTATATAATCAGAGAAGGTCAGCTATCACAACTGACGCATCATGGAAGTCCAAATACAGAAAACATAGCAGATAACAAACCAAACTACCATAAGATACAAAAAGGCACAAAAAGGGCCAGTCATAGAAGTTCAGGTGCTGAAGCACTTGAAGTTCAGGTCCTATAAACAGAGAAGGTCACCCTATAACTGCATAACAATAATAACTCAAAGCTAACAATGAACACTAGTGCAAAAGAAATATCAAAAGCCAACATAAACAAACCTCTTCAGTATGCTCCACATGGCCTCCTTCATGACCCAAACAAATGGGATCCTGCATCTGAATCTCTCTCACAACAACACTCGCCTCATCTTCAACAGGCTTGCAACGGGCGTCCTGCATTTCCTTGAACAGCACAAAACTAGCCCCGAGGTGGGAAGTGCTCTCATGAAGCTCAGCAAGATATTTAGCTTCAATCGACAAAAGCTCCTTCGAAGACTCAGCATCAATACCGTGGCCAGGAGGAAGAATCCCATCCATGCGACTAAGACGCTCAACCGTTGTCGGAACACAAGCCATCTCTCCACAAACAGTTTCCAGAAGTCCATCAATCCTAGAAAGGGAAATATTCGCAGCGCCGAACAAACTCTCGGAAGAAACGCCACCTGCAGCACTCACACGGGCAGAAGAACCTCCTGGATCTACAGGGGGGCACCAGTGTTAACATCCCGCGAGAATTCAAATCTCGGAGAACTTCCACTACCTAGGCCGGCGGCACGAGGCATAGTAAGAACAGGACGTTCGATAACCCTAAAGAACACAACCTCAGCCTGTGTCTTCCACTGCATATATGAAAACAAAAATCAACACGTCGCAGAACAAATGAAACAACATGGAGGCAGAAATACAGAAGACAGTAGCAGAAGTTCAAGTTAGTACCACAAGCTGATACTAAAAAAAGACAATGACAAGGAAAAAAAGGCAGAATAATCAGATACACAAACTACACCAAAAATTCCACTAATGCCTACACACGCAGTACATTTCAGAAGTCCAACTATGTCTACATAGGCAGTACAACAATGTATGACCAGTAGTTAACATGCTTTCAATGTTGGAAATTTACATAGCAGAAGTTCAACCATGCATGTGCAACAGCAAAAGTTTAGCTTATTTCATATGAATATATCCAGAAGTTCAACTATGTACACAAAGGCAGTAATACCATATAAGCCAAGCAGTTCAGCTAAGTTACTCATCTATATGAACCAGAAGGTCATCTATGTACATAGCAGAAGTTCAAACCATGCACACAAAGGCAGCACTAACTACACAGAAAAGAAGAAACACTCACAGGTAGTCTCCCAAACACCCAGTTGGCTGGGTCGTCATCACCTTTCCTGACCAAGTCAGCCGCAGCGAGCTCAAGAAGCTTGGCCTGATCCATGTAATTGATGCGAGGCGTCCTCAAGTCAACATTAGGCGTCTTGCCAATGATGAGGCAGTCCAGATACATAAGAAGTTGTGCGATGGCACAGCCTGTGACAGCTTTTCCTCTGCTAGTACCTTGCTGATACCTAACAACAGCACTTCGAATGTCATCAACAACCAACTCACAGTAGTCCATATCTGCCATATCCTCAAACACAAGATTCTCAGCTGCCTCCCTGGACACTTGTGTAGACATTCCAGGGATAACCACCTTCATGAAAACAATCAGGTAAAACACCTGCAGAGCAAGATCATCCTTCGTCTCCTCCTTCACAAGATCCGCGAGGATATTCCCCAGATCCTTTGTCTTGATGTCGTCACTCCTAGCGTACCCAAGCTTGCCCTTCAACCTCATAACAGCATCATCAAACCCATCACTCAAAGGCCTAGGAGGGGTACGATTACCTTGAGAGAATCCAAACAGATGGTGAATAGCATCTCTTGTAATACGCAGAACCTTGTTCGCCTCACCCATGTCCAGAATCATGGTTGTAGGGTCAATCCTCCTGTAGATGTTGCCCATCAAAGGACGAGAAATGTTGGAATCAACCTTCAGGTCAAACACACAACCAAAACCAGCCTTCATAACCCTCATCTTGTGCCTAAGTTGTAGCATTTTCGCACACGTCTTCCCCTCTCCTAGTGAGCAGCGAACCGTCTTGTTAAAACGTTTTGCCTCACCTCCTCCTTGGCCACCTTCTTCGGGCGCTTTGCATCCTCTCTTCCTCCTCTCAGGCCGCTCCACAAGCTGATACTGGAAAAAATGAGATACACAATGAGATACACAAGCTACACCAAAATTCCACTAGTGCCTACAAAATTACACACTCAATACAATTCAGAAGTCCAACTATGTCTAAATAGGCAGGACAGCCATGTATGACCAGAAGTTAACATGCTAACAAAATGTTGGAAATTTACATAGCAGAAGTTCAACCATGTACAACAAGGCAGTAATCAAACATGAATACCAGAAGTCCAACTATGTCACATAGGTAGTACAACCATGTATGACCAGAAATTAACATGCTTTCAAATTGTTGGAAAATTACAAAGCAGAAGTTCAACCATTTTATACAAAGGCAGTAATCAAACATATATCTCAGAAGTCCAACTATGTCAACATAGGCAGTACAACCATGTATGAACACTAGTTAACATGCTTTCAAAAATGTTGGAAATTTAAAAATCAGAAGTTCAACCATATACACAAAGGCAGTAATAGCATAAAAGCAAAGCACGTCGACTAATTTATTCGTCTATATGGAGATGGAGCAGAAGGTCAGCTATGTACGCTGAGGGAGTCCTGGATTAGGGGGTGTCCGGATAGCCGGACTACCATCATCGGCCGGACTATCATCGGCTGGACTATCATCATCGACCGGACTCCAAGACTATGAAGATACAAGATTGAAGACTTCGTCCCGTGTCCGGATGGGACTTTCCTTGGCGTGGAAGGCAAGCTTGGCGATACGGATATGTAGATCTCCTACCATTGTAACCGACTCTATGTAACCCTAGCCCTCTCCGGTGTCCATATAAACCGGATGGCTTTAGTCCGTAGGACAACAATAACAACCATTAGAATCATACCATAGGCTAGCTTCTAGGGTTTAGCCTCCTTGATCTCGTGGTAGATCCACTCTTGTAAACATCCACAATATCAATATCAATCAAGCAGGACGTAGGGTTTTACCTCCATCAAGAGGGCCCGAACCTGGGTAAAACATCGTGTCCCTTGTCTCCTGTTACCATCTGCCTAGACGCACAGTTCGGGACCCCCTACCCGAGATCCGCCGGTTTTGACACCGACATTGGTGCTTTCATTGAGAGTTCCTCTGTGTCGTCACCGATATGCTTGATGGCCTCTTCAATCGACAACGACGCAGTCCTGGGTGAGACTTTCCTCCCCAAACAGATCTTCGTATTCGGCGGCTTCGCACTGCGGGCCAACTCACTTGGCCATCTGGAGCAGATCGAAAGCTACGCCCCTGGCCGTCAGGTCAGGTTTGGAAGCCTAAACTTCACGGCCGATATCCGCGGGGACTTGATCTTCGATGGATCAGAGCCACAGCCGAGCGTGCCGCGCTGTCACGATGGGCACGACCTAACTCTGCCACCGGACAGCACCGTGGAGGCCGCACACGAATCCGCTCCAACCCATAGTCTGGAGCCGATCATGCAGATCGAGGACGGGTGGCTAGACACCGCCTCGGGAGCTGCAACTTTCACGGCGATGGAGCCGAACACTGACCTTGTCCCGCATAAAGCTCATGACTCCGAGGTGCCGGACTCCCTGCCGGACTCCGAACCTCCTGCGCCCCTGCCTGTCGAATCCGATTGGGCGCCGATCATGGAATTCACCGCTGCAGACATCTTTCAGCACTCACCCTTCGGCGACATCTTAAATTCGCTGAGGCATCTCTCTCTATCCGGAGAGCCCTGGCCGGACTACGGCCAGGATGGTTGGGACGCGGACGACGAAGAAATTCAGAGCCCACCCACCACCCACTTCGTAGCCACCGTCGACGATCTAACCGACGTACTCGACTACGACTCCGAAGACATCGACGGTATGGACGACGATGCCGGAGACTATCAAGAACCAGCGCCTACAGGACACTGGAAGACCACCTCGTCATACGACATATACATGGTGGACACCCCAAAAGATGGGGACGGCGAAGAAGCAGCGGAGGCAGATTCCTTAAAGAAACAGCCCAAGCGCCAACGTCAGCGGCACCGCTCTAAATCCCGCCACAGCAAGAATGGAGATTCTGACATAGGAGATAATAACACCCTAGAAAGTGCCGAAGATAACCCCCTCCAGCAAGATTCAGCGCAGGAGGAGGCAGAAGCAAGCCCTCACGAGAGGGCGGCAGACGAAGAGGTCGAGGATGATAATTACTTACCTCCCTCCGGAGACGAGGCAAGCCTCGACGACGACGAATTCGTCATGCCTGAGGATCCCGTCGAACAAGAGCATTTCAGACGCAGGCTAATGGCCACGGCAAATAGTCTAAAGAAAAAGCAGCAACAGCTTCAAGCTCATCAAGACCTGCTGGCCGACAGATGGACCGAGGTCCTCGCGGCCGAAGAGTATGAACTCGAACGCCCCTCCAAAAGTTACCCAAAACGCAAGTTGCTCCCCCGACTAGAGGAGGAAGCATACAAACCTGCATCACCAGCGCACAATACGGAAGACCGACCACCTCGTGGCCACGACAGAGAGGCATGTAAGCCCTCCACCAAAATCGTACCCCGGCACCGCTCAAAAGCATGAAGCCACGGGGGAACGCGTCGGACTTACGGGATATATTGGAGGACAAGGCAAGACAATCCAGATCTATCTATGGATCACGTGGGCGCCCCAAGACCCACGACGAATACCATCGCGCCGGACACAACTACTCCGGCCGGGCCGAACACAGCAGACAACGCTCTCTTGAGCTACGTCGCGATATTGCTCAATACAGAGGCGCCGCACACCCACTATGCTTCACGGATGAAGTAATGGATCATCAAATCCCTGAAGGGTTTAAACCCGTTAACATCGAATCCTACGATGGAAGAACAGACCCCGCGGTTTGGATTGAGGATTATCTCCTTCACATACATATGGCCCGCGGCGACGATCTTCACGCCATCATATATCTCCCGCTCAAGCTTAAAGGACCATCTCGGCATTGGCTTAACAGCCTGCCCGCAGAGTCAATTGGATGCTGGGAAGACCTGGAAGCCGCATTTCTCGACAACTTCCAGGGCACGTATGTGCGACCACCGGACGCAGATGACCTAAGCCACATAATCCAGCAGCCAGACGAATCGGCCAGGCAATTCTGGACACGGTTCTTAACAAAGAAAAATCAAATCGTCGACTGTCCGGATGCAGAGGCCCTCGCTGTTGGGGAACGTTGCAGAAAATTAAAAATTTTCCTACGGTTTCACCAAGATCCATCTATGAGTTCATCTAAGCAACGTGTCAAGGGAGAGAGTTTGCATCTACATACAACTTGTAGATCGCGTGCGGAAGCTTGCAAGGTGATGATGTAGTCGTACTCGACGTGATTCGAATCACCGATGACCAAGTGCTGAACGGACAGCACCTCCGCGTTCAACACACGTACAGGACGGGAGATGTCTCCTCCTTCTTGATCCAGCAAGGGGGAAGGAGAGGTTGAGGAAGACAGCTCCACCGGCAGCACGAGGCGTGGTGATGGTGGAGAGGCAGTACTCCGACAGGGCTTCGCCAAGCACACAACGGAGGAGGAGAGGTGTTGGGGAGGGGAGGGCTGCGCCTTGGAGGGTGGTGCAGCTGCCCTCCCCTCACCCCTCTATTTATAGGGGGAAGGGAGAAGGGGGCCGGCCCCCTAGAACCCATCTAGGGGGGTGCGGCGGCCTAGGGGAGAGGGGAGAGGGTGGCTTGCCCCCCAAGCCAAGGGGGCGCCCCCTCTAGGGTTCCCCCCTCAACCCTAGGCGCATGGGCCCAAGGGAGGGGGTGCGGCCAGCCCACCAGGGGCTGGCTCCCTGCCCCACGCAGCCCATGTGGCCCCCCGGGAGGGGTGGCCCCTCCCGGTGGACCCCCGGAACCCTTCCGGTGGCCCCGGTACAATACCGGTATGACCCCGAAACTTCCCGGTGTCCGTTTGACAACTTCCCATATATAAATCTTTACCTCCGGACCCTTCCGGATCTCCTCGTGACGTCCAGGATCCCATCCGGGACTCCGAACAACATTCAGTAGTCACATACTAGTCTTCCTAATAACCCTAGCGTCACCGAACCTTAAGTGTGTAGACCCTACGGGTTCGGGAGACATGCAGACATGACCGAGACGCTCTCAGTCAATAACCAACAGCGGGATCTGGATACCCATGATGGCTCCCACATGCTCCTCGATGTTGTCATCGGATGAACCACGATGTCGAGGATTCGATCAAACCCTGTATGCAATTCCCTTTGTCAATCGGTACATTACTTGCCCGAGACTCGATCGTCGGTATCCCAATACCTTGTTCAGTCTCGTTACCGGCAAGTCACTTTACTCGTACCGTAATGCATGATCCCGTGTCCAACACCTTGGTCACATTGAGCTCATTATGATGATGCATTACCGAGTGGGCCCAGAGATACCTCTCCGTCATACGGAGTGACAAATCCCAGTCTCGATCCGTGTCAACCCAACAGATACTTTCGGAGATACCTGTAATGCACCTTTATAGTCACCCAGTTACGTTGTGACGTTTGATACACCCAAGGCACTCTTACGGTATCCGGGAGTTACACGATCTCATGGTCGAAGGAAGAGATACTTGACACTGGCAAAGCTCTAGCAAAACGAACTACACGATCTTTTATGCTATGCTTAGGATTGGGTCTTGTCCATCACATCATTCTCCTAATGATGTGATCCCGTTATCAACGACATCCAATGTCTATAGTCAGGAAACAATGACTATCTGTTGATCACAACGAGCTAGTCAACTAGAGGCTCACCAGGGACATATTGTGGTCTAAGTATTCACACGTGTATTACGATTTCCGGATAATACAGTTATAGCATGAATAAAAGACATTTATCATGAACATTGAAATATAATAATACTTCTATTATTGCCTCTAGGGCATATTTCCAATAGTCTCCCACTTGCACTAGAGTCACCAATCTAGTTACATTGTGATGAATCGAACACCCATAGAGTTCTGGTGTTGATCATGTTTTGCACGCGAGAGAGGTTTAGTCAGCGGATCTGCGACATTCAGATCCGTGTGCACTTTGCAAATCTCTATGTCTCCATCTTGAACATTTTCACGGATGGAGTTGAAACGACGCTTGATGTGCCTGGTCTTCTTGTGAAACCTGGGCTCCTTGGCGAGGGCAATAGCTCCAGTGTTGTCACAGAAGAGTTTGATTGGCCCCGACGCATTGGGTATGACTCCTAGGTCGGTGATGAACTCCTTCACCCAAATCGCTTCATGCGCTGCCTCCGAGGCTGCCATGTACTCCGCTTCACACGTAGATCCCGCCACGACGCTCTGCTTGCAGCTGCACCAGCTTACTGCTCCACCATTCAACATATACATGTATCCGGTTTGTGACTTAGAGTCATCCAAATCTGAGTCGAAGCTAGCATCGACGTAACCCTTTACGACGAGCTCTTCGTCTCTTCCATAAACGAGAAACATGTCCTTCGTCCTTTTCAGGTACTTCAGGATATTCTTGACCGCTGTCCAGTGTTCCTTGCCGGGATTACTTTGGTATCTTGCTACCAAACTTATGGCAAGGTTTACATCGGGTCTGGTACACAGCATGGCATACATAATAGATCCTATGGCTGAAGCATAGGGGATGACACTCATCTCTTCTTTATCTTTTGCCGTGGTCGGTGACTGAGCCGAGCTCAATCTCACACCTTGTAACATAGGCAAGAACCCCTTCTTGGACTGATCCATTTTGAACCTCTTCAAAATCTTATCAAGGTATGTGCTTTGTGAAAGACCTATGAGGCGTCTCGATCTATCTCTATAGATCTTGATGCCTAATATATAAGCAGCTTCTCCAAGGTCCTTCATTGAAAAACACTTATTCAAGTAGGCCTTAATGATGTCCAGAAATTCTATATTATTTCCCATCAAGAGTATGTCATCTACATATAATATGAGAAATGCTACAGAGCTCCCACTCACTTTCTTGTAAACGCAGGCTTCTCCATAAGTCTGCATAAACCCAAACGCTTTGATCATCTCATCAAAGCGAATGTTCCAACTCCGAGATGCTTGCACCAGTCCATAAATGGATCGCTGGAGCTTGCATACTTTGTTAGCGTTCCGAGGATCGACAAAACCTTCCGGCTGCATCATATACAGTTCTTCCTTAAGATGCCCATTAAGGAATGCCGTTTTGACGTCCATTTGCCATATCTCATAATCATAGTATGCGGCAATTGCTAACATGATTCGGACGGACTTCAGCTTCGCTACGGGAGAGAAAGTCTCGTCGTAGTCAATCCCTTGAACTTGCCGATAACCCTTAGCGACAAGTCGAGCCTTATGGATTGTAACATTACCATCCGCGTCCGTCTTCTTCTTAAAGATCCATTTGTTTTCTATCGCTCGCCGATCATCGGGCAAGTCTGTCAAAGTCCATACTTTGTTTTCATACATGGATTCTATCTCGGATTTCATGGCTTCAAGCCATTTGTTGGAATCCGGGCCCGCCATCGCTTCTTCATAGTTCGAAGGTTCATTGTTGTCTAACAACATGATTTCCAGGACAGGGTTGCCGTACCACTCTGGTGCGGAACGTGTCCTAATGGACCTACGAAGATCAGCAGTAACTTGATCCGAAGTACCTTGATCATCATCATTGTTTTCCTCTTCAGTTGGTGTGGGCATCACAGGAACGGTTTCCTGCGCTGCGCCACTTTTCCGCTCAAGAGGTAGTACTTCATCGAGTTCTACTTTCCTCCCACTTACTTCTTTCGAGAGAAACTCTTTTTCCAGAAAGCATCCGTTCTTGGCAACAAAGATTTTGCCTTCGGATCTTAAGTAGAAGGTATACCCGACAGTTTCCTTAGGGTATCCTATGAATACGCATTTTTCCGACTTGGGTTCGAGCTTTTCAGGTTGAAGTTTCTGGACATAAGCATCGCATCCCCAAACTTTTAGAAACGACAGCTTAGGTTTCTTTCCAAACCATAATTCATATGGTGTCGTCTCAACGGATTTAGACGGTGCCCTATTTAAAGTGAATGTAGCTGTCTCTAGAGCGTATCCCCAAAATGATAGCGGTAAATCGGTAAGAGACATCATAGACCGCACCATATCCAATAGGGTGCGATTACGACGTTCGGACACACCGTTTCGCTGAGGTGTTCCAGGCGGCGTGAGCTGTGAAACGATTCCACATTTCCGTAAGTGTGTACCAAATTCGTGACTTAAGTATTCTCCTCCACGATCTGATCGTAAGAATTTTATCTTTCGGTCACGTTGATTCTCTACCTCATTCTGAAATTCCTTGAACTTTTCAAAGGTCTCAGACTTGTGTTTCATTAAGTAGACATACCCATATCTACTCAAGTCATCTGTGAGAGTGAGAACATAACGATATCCTCCGCGAGCCTCAACGCTCATTGGACCGCACACATCGGTATGTATGATTTCCAACAAGTTGGTTGCTCGCTCCATTGTTCCGAAGAATGGAGTCTTGGTCATTTTGCCCAAAAGGCATGGTTCGCACGTGTCAAACGATTCATAATCAAGAGACTCTAAAAGTCCATCGGCATGGAGCTTCTTCATGCGCTTGACACCAATGTGACCAAGGCGGCAGTGCCACAAGTATGTGGGACTATCGTTATCAGCTTTAAATCTTTTGGCATCTACACTATGAACATGTGTAATATTACGCTCGAGATTCATTAAGAATAAACCATTGACCATCGGAGCATGACCATAAAACATATCTCTCATATAAATCGAACAACCATTATTCTCAGACTTAAATGAGTAGCCATCTCGTATTAAACGAGATCCAGATACAATGTTCATGCTCAAACTTGGCACTAAATAACAATTATTAAGGTTCAAAACTAATCCCGTAGGTAAATGTAGAGGCAGCGTGCCGACGGCGATCACATCGACTCTGGAACCATTCCCGACGCGCATCGTCACCTCGTTCTTCGCCAGTCTCCGTTTATTCCGCAGCTCCTGCTGTGAGTTACATATATGAGCAACGGCACCGGTATCAAATACCCAGGAGTTACTACGAGTACTGGTAAGGTACACATCAATCACATGTATATCAAATATACCTTTGGTGTTGCCGGCCTTCTTATCCGCTAAGTATTTGGGGCAGTTCCGCTTCCAGTGACCCTTCCCCTTGCAATAAAAGCACTCAGTCTCAGGCTTGGGTCCATTCTTTGACTTCTTCCCGGTAACTGGCTTACCAGGCGCGGCAACATCTTTGCCGTCCTTCTTGAAGTTCTTCTTACCCTTGCCCTTCTTGAACTTAGTGGTCTTATTGACCATCAACACTTGATGTTCTTTCTTGATTTCAGCCTCTGCTGACTTCAGCATCGAGAACACTTCAGGAATGGTCTTTTCCATCCCCTGCATATTGTAGTTCATCACAAAGCTCTTGTAGCTTGGTGGGAGCGACTGGAGGATTCTGTCAATGACCGCCTCATCTGGGAGGTTAATGTTCAGCTGGGTCATACGGTTGTGCAACCCAGACATCTTCAGGATGTGCTCACTGACAGAACTGTTTTCCTCCATCTTACAACTGTAGAACTTGTCGGAGACATCATATCTCTCGACCCGGGCATGAGCTTGAAAAACTAGTTTCAGCTCTTCGAACATCTCATATGCTCCGTGGTGCTCAAAACGCTTTTGGAGCCCCGGTTCTAAGCTGTAAAGCATGCCGCACTGAACGAGGGAGTAATCATCAGCACGAGACTGCCAAGCATTCATAATGTCTTGGTTCTCTGGGACGGGAGCGTCACCTAGCGGTCCTTCTAGGACATATTGTTTCCTGGCAGCTATGAGGATGCCTCAGGTTCCGGACCCAATCCGTATAGTTGCTGCCATCATCTTTCAGCTTGGTTTTCTCTAGGAACGCGTTGAAGTTCATGTTGACATTAGCGTTGGCCATTGATCTACAAGACATATTTGCAAAGGTTTTAGACTAAGTTCATGATAATAAAGTTCTAATCAAATTATGAACTCCCACTTAGATTAGACATCCCTCTAGTCATCTAAGTGTTACACGATCCGAGTCGACTAGCCCGTGTCCGATCATCACGTGAGACGGACTAGTCATCGTCGGTGAACATTCTCATGTTGATCGTATCTTCCATACGACTCGTGTTCGACATTTCGGTCTCCGTGTTCCGAGGCCATGTCTGCACATGCTAGGCTCGTCAAGTTAACCCTAAGTGTTTTCGCTGTGTAAAACTGTCTTACACCCGTTGTATGTGAACGTAAGAATCCATCACACCCGATCATCACGTGGTGCTTAGAAGCGACGAACTGTAGCAACGGTGCACAGTTAGGGGAGAACACTTCTTGAAATTTTTTGTAAGGGATCATCTTATTTACTACCGTCGTCCTAAGTAAACAAGATGCATAAACATAATAAACATCACATGCAATTATATAGTTGTGACATGATATGGCCAATATCATATAGCTCCATTGATCTTCATCTTCGGGGCTCCATGATCATCTTGTCACCGGTTTGACACCATGATCTCCATCATCATGATCTCCATCATCGTGTCTTCATGAAGTTGTCATGCCAACGACTACTTCTACTTCTATGACTAACGTTTAGCAATAAAGTAAAGTAGTTTACATGGCGTTATTCAATGACACGCAGGTCATACAAAAAATAAAGACAACTCCTATGGCTCCTGCCGGTTGTCATACTCATCGACATGCAAGTCGTGAATCCTATTACAAAGAACATAATCTCATACATCACAATTCATCATTCATCACAACTTCTGGCCATATCACATCACATGATCAATCGCTGCAAAAACAAGTTAGACGTCCTCTAATTGTTGTTGCATCTTTTACGTGGCTGCAATTGGGTTCTAGCAAGAACGTTTTCTTACCTACGAATCACCACAACGTGATTTTGTCAACTTCTATTTACCCTTCATAAGGGACCTGTTCATCGATTCCGCTCCAACTAAAGTGGGAGAGACAGACACCCGCCAGCCACCTTATGCAACTAGTGCATGTCAGTCGGTGGAACCGGTCTCACGTAAGCGTACGTGTAAGGTTGGTCCGGGCCGCTTCATCCCACAATACCGTTGAGCAAGAAAAGACTAGTAGAGGCAAGTAAGATGACAAAATCCACGCCCACAACAAAATTGTGTTCTACTCGTGCAAAGAGAACTACGCATAGACCTAGCTCATGATGCCACTGTTGGGGAACGTTGCAGAAAATTAAAATTTTTCCTACGGTTTCACCAAGATCCATCTATGAGTTCATCTAAGCAACGAGTCAAGGGAGAGAGTTTGCATCTACATACCACTTGTAGATCGCGTGCGGAAGCTTGCAAGGTGATGATGTAGTCGTACTCGACGTGATTCGAATCACCGATCACCAAGTGCTGAACGGACAGCACCTCCGCGTTCAACACACGTACGGGACGGGAGACGTCTCCTCCTTCTTGATCCAGCAAGGGGGAAGGAGAGGTTGAGGAAGACAGCTCCACCGGCAGCACGACGGCGTGGTGATGGTGGAGATGCAGTACTCCGACAGGGCTTCGCCAAGCACACAACGGAGGAGGAGAGGTGTTGGGGAGGGGAGGGCTGCGCCTTGGAGGGTGGTGCGGCTGCCCTCCCCTCACCCCTCTATTTATAGGGGGAAGGGAGAAGGGGGCCG
>NC_041381.1:6682076-6693504 GCF_002162155.2 Triticum dicoccoides
TTTGCATCTACATACCACTTGTAGATCGCGTGCGGAAGCTTGCAAGGTGATGATGTAGTCGTACTCGACGTGATTCGAATCACCGATGACCAAGTGCTGAACGGACAGCACCTCCGCGTTCAACACACGTACGGGACGGGAGACATCTCCTCCTTCTTGATCCAGCAAGGGGGAAGGAGAGGTTGAGGAAGACAGCTCCACCGGCAGCACGACGGCGTGGTGATGGTGGAGAGGCAGTACTCCGACAGGGCTTCGCCAAGCACACAACGGAGGAGGAGAGGTGTTGGGGAGGGGAGGGCTGCGCCTTGGAGGGTGGTGCGGCTGCCCTCCCCTCACCCCTCTATTTATAGGGGGAAGGGAGAAGGGGGCCGGCCCCCTAGAACCCATCTAGGGGGGGGGGTGCGGCGGCCTAGGGGAGAGGGGAGAGGGTGGCTTGCCCCCCAAGCCAAGGGGGCGCCCCCTCTAGGGTTCCCCCCTCAACCCTAGGCGCATGGGCCCAAGGGAGGGGGTGCGGCCAGCCCACCAGGGGCTGGCTCCCTGCCCCACGCAGCCCATGTGCCCCCCCGGGAGGGGTGGCCCCTCCCGGTGGACCCCCGGAACCCTTCCGGTGGCCCCAATACAATACCGGTATGACCCCGAAACTTCCCGGTGTCCGTTTGACAACTCCCCATATATAAATCTTTACCTCCGGACCCTTCCGGATCTCCTCGTGACGTCCAGGATCCCATCCGGGACTCCGAACAACATTCGGTAGTCACATACTAGTCTTCCTAATAACCCTAGCGTCACCGAACCTTAAGTGTGTAGACCCTACGGGTTTGGGAGACATGCAGACATGACCGAGACGCTCTCAGTCAATAACCAACAGCGGGATCTGGATACCCATGATGGCTCCCACATGCTCCTCGATGTTGTCATCGGATGAACCACGATGTCGAGGATTTGATCAAACCCTGTATGCAATTCCCTTTGTCAATCGGTACGTTACTTGCCCGAGACTCGATCGTCGGTATCCCAATACCTTGTTCAGTCTCGTTACCGGCAAGTCACTTTACTCGTACCGTAATGCATGATCCCGTGTCCAACACCTTGGTCACATTGAGCTCATTATGATGATGCATTACCGAGTGGGCCCAGAGATACCTCTCCGTCATACGGAGTGACAAATCCCAGTCTCGATCCGTGTCAACCCAACAGATACTTTCGGAGATACCTGTAATGCACCTTTATAGTCACCCAGTTACGTTGTGACGTTTGATACACCCAAGGCACTCTTACGGTATCCGGGAGTTACACGATCTCATGGTCGAAGGAAGAGATACTTGACACTGGCAAAGCTCTAGCAAAACGAACTACACGATCTTTTATGCTATGCTTAGGATTGGGTCTTGTCCATCACATCATTCTCCTAATGATGTGATCCCGTTATCAACGACATCCAATGTACATAGTCAGGAAACCATGACTATCTGTTGATCACAACGAGCTAGTCAACTAGAGGCTCACCAGGGACATATTGTGGTCTAAGTATTCACACGTGTATTACGATTTCCGGATAATACAGTTATAGCATGAATAAAAGACATTTATCATGAACATTGAAATATAATAATACTTTTATTATTGCCTCTAGGGCATATTTCCAACACTCGCTGCCTTCAAACATAACATCCGCGACGAGTGGCTGGCCCGGCACCTAGGACAGGAAAAGCCGAAATCCATGGCAGCCCTCACATCACTCATGACCCGCTTCTGTGCGGGAGAGGACAGCTGGCTAGCTCGCAGCAACAACCTCAGCAAAAATGCTGGCAGTCCGGATACAAAGGACCGCAACGGCAGGTCGCGTCGAAACAAAAACAAACGCCGCATTAACGGCGACAGCAATGAGGATACGGTAGTCAACGCCGGATTCCGAGGCTCCAAACCCGGTCAACGGAAGAAGCCATTTAAAAGAACCACTCCGGGCCCGTCCAATTTGGACCGAATACTCAACCGCTCTTGTCAAATACATGGAACCCCCGAAAAGCCAGCTAACCACACCAACAGAGATTGTTGGGTATTCAAGCAGGCAGGCAAATTAATTGCCGAAAACAATGACAAGGGGCTACATAGCGACGACGAGGAAGAGACCCGGCCGCTGAACAACAGAGGACAAAAGGGATTCCCCCCTCAAGTTCGGACGGTAAACATGATATACGCAACGCATATACCCAAGAGGGAGCGGAAGCATGCACTAAGGGACGTATACGCGATGGAGCCAGTCGCCCCAAAATTCAACCCATGGTCCTCTTGCCCGATCACTTTCGACCGAAGAGACCATCCGACCAGTATCTGCCATCGCGGATTTGCTGCATTGGTTTTAGACCCAATCGTCGATGGATTTCACCTCACGAGAGTCCTGATGGACGGCGGCAGTAGCCTAAACCTGCTTTATCAGGATACAGTGCGCAAGATGGGCATAGACCCTTCAAGGATTAAACCTACAAAAACGACCTTCAAAGGCGTCATACTAGGTGTTGAGGCCAATTGTACAGGCTCAGTCACACTGGAAGTGGTCTTCGGATCCCCGGATAACTTCCGAAGCGAGGAGTTAATCTTCGATATAGTCCCGTTCCGCAGTGTCTATCACGCTCTGCTCGGACGAACCGCGTTCCCAAAATTCAACGCGGTGCCGCATTATGCATACCTTAAGCTCAAGATGCCAGGCCCTCGTGGAGTCATCACGGTCAATGGAAACACGGAACGCTCCCTCCGAACGGAGGAACATACAGCGGCTCTCGCGGCAGAAGTACAGAGCAGCCTTTTAAGGCAATTCTCGAGTCCGGCCGTTAAACGACTGGACACGGCCAAACGCGCCCGGAGCAACATCAACCAAGACCACCTGGCACGTTCCAAGCACGCGTAGCAATGCGGCCCCAACCCCAGCCCTCGCACAATTGCAAGACAAACTCTCTGCATACATAATTACGCCCTGGAGATACCATGGGCACAGGGGGGGAGGCACGACCACAACAGACCCAGAGTGTGGTTTGACCACACCAGGGCCTCCCAAGTGTGTCGCTCTTTTTATCTTTTATTTTTCTCTCTTTATATATATATATATATACAGGACTCTGTCCGGCGGCGAACCTGCCGAACTCATGATGCAACAGCCAGGGAGGGACAAAGGCTGCGACGAACACTCAGGTGGTCTCCATTACGAGCATTAAATTTGTTAAATACACCATTCCGCGGCCTACCCCTAGAGGGAGACGCCTTTAATTCGTCCAATCCCTTGCTTTCCGCACTATTTGTATCATTCCGCACTCATAGCAGATCTTCTTGAATAAATAATGCAGCACTTTTTGCCCATAATTGCATTACTTTATATATATATATATATATATATATATATATATATATATATATATATATATATATATATATATATGTTCATTTACGACATGTTGCATCCGTATATTTTGGTACGGCCGAATACACCAGGGGCTTATGTTCCCCGCATTATGGTGTGATAAGTCCGAACACTTTCACAAGTGCGGCACCCCGAACTTATAGCATTATATGAATCGGCTCCGAATCATGTCTTGGGTCAATAGTTGGGTTTGCCCGGCTCCCATGTTTGGCACCTTACGTTCCGTTCTATCGGCTAAGGTAGCACTGGGAGAACCACTGCGATTGCGCCCCGGTTGAGCCGGGTTAACGCCTCAGTGGAGAAAGCTAAAACTGACTGTCATGATAAGGCGAGAGACTGGTCGCTGTTCGAGAGGTCCCTTCGAGTCCCTAAAGACTCATGCCGCTTCGAGCGAAGAACCGGATAATGTCCGGCCAAGGCGTGGATAGCGCCCCGAACTCGGTCTTCCGAATACTAGGGGCTTCGCCGAAATTTAAAATTATAGAATTCTATGGCTAAGTGAGAGTGTTCAAACACTATAAGTCCGGTTGCCTTGTTCGTTGTGTTGAGCGCCTCCCTAGATGGACCCAAAAATGGGAACAAGAGTGCTCAAGTTTATCCCGAACACCCCAGCACTCACGGCGTGGGGGCTGAAGCCGACCACTTGCCATCTCTCAGATTTATTAAACGGCCGCACAGAAGGTAATATTTTAAATCAACAAGCGTTGCTTAGCGCATATGAACAAAGTTTTCAGCGCACAGGATAACACATTGCGAATTTACTCAATAATTACATCCCTAGGGCACTCATCCGCAATCTTGCGGGCACCCTTCAGGACAGTCTTATAGTACATCTCGGGCATACGATATTCCTTGCCTGCTGGTGGCGCGTCAGTGATTAGCTTCTCCGCATCCAGCTTGCCCCAATGCACCTTTGCGCGGGCAAGGGCCCGACGAGCACCTTCAATACAGGCGGAGCGCTTGATAACCTCCACCCAGGGGCACGCATCCACCAACCACCGCACGAGGCCGAAGTAGCTCCCAGGCATGGCCTCTCCAGGCCACAGCCGGACTATGAGGCCCTTCATGGCCTGCTCGGCTACCTTGTGGAGCTCGACTAGCTGCTTCAGCTGGTCGCTAGGGGGCACCGGATGGCCGGCCTCAGCGTACTGAGACCAGAAGACCTTCTCCGTTGAGCTCCCCTCCTCGGCTCGGTAGAATGCGGCGGCATCAGACACGCTGCGAGGTAGATCTGCAAACGCCCCTGGAGAGCTCCGAATTCGGGTAAGTAACACGTAATTTACATTCACATGCTTGCTTTGCATGAAAAATGCCTTACCCGCCGCTATCTTCTTCACCGACTCAATCTCCTGAAGGGACTTATGGGCCTCGGCCTTGGCGGCTTTGGCACTTTCGAGAGCCGAGGCAAGCTCGGACTCTCGAGTCTTTGAGTCATGCTCCAAACTCTCATGCTTTTCCATGAGTGCCTAGAGCTCTTCCCGAACCGCTGCCACCCGCGCCTCCTGCTTTTCTCGCTCTGCCTGTTCCGCGGCCGCACTGCATTCGGCCGCGGACACGGCCTCCTTCAGGGTTGCCACCTCGTTCGTGGCCCCTGCAGTACCCATGTTATCCTTGTTATTTTTTGTCGTAACCTAAATCCTTTTCTATAAGGTACAAGTTCAAAGTGGTGTTACTCACCTTCTTTGTCCTGGAGCTGCTTCTTGGCGCGGCCGAGCTCTTGCTCGAACCGCTCGAGCTCCTGCTTCAAAGCACCGACCTCCGCAGTCAGTGCGGCAGAGGTCAGCAGCGCAGCCTGCAACCCATATTGACATAATTTTTTAGCAACCCTGTGTATATCTTTTTTTCAGATCCTCAGTCTGGCTTTTCTTTCCGAACACCGAACCGAGCATCAGGGGCTACTGTCTATGCGGTATTACATTGCATATTTTTAACTTATTACCTCAAAGCCTGATAGAAGGCTACTGCAGGCTTCGGTCAGCCCGCTCTTGGCGAGTTGTACCTTCTGAATCACCGCACTCATAATAGTGCGGTGTTCTTCCTCGATGGAAGCGCTCTGGAGCGCCTCCAACAAATTGTTCGGCGCCTCCGGTTGGATGGAAGCCGCCGGCGTCACGGTCTTGCCCTTCTTGCGAAGGGGCCACCGGCCGGACTCCGGAACCACTGCGGGTTCCGATGTGGAGTCCGGCGCAAAGTCCGGGAGGCCGCCTTGTGGCGCCTCCGGAGCCTCCCCCTGATGGGTCCCTTCTTGGGATCCCACCTCGGCGTCCGCGGTGTCGCGAGGGGTGGAGGCGGTCGGGATGGAGTCTACATCTGACAGAGCCGACGACCCGCTCGATGAAGTGGGGAGATCATCATTGGCCGGACTACGGGCAGCATGCGGCATTAGAATGACACTATGTGACACAAAAGAAAAATTATAAATCATTCAGGAATCGGGATACTTACGATCTCGCCGGAGGCCTGGCCCTTGAAGGCCATTCTTCCTCGCCAACGTTGATGTTGGCGGAGCTGTTCGGGGGAATAGTCCTTCCCCTCTTGGACCCTTAGGCCTCCCCTGTTGGGGAAGCCTTCCTCTTCCTCTCTCCCTCCTCTGGGAGAGAGTCCTCTTTCTCCTCCTCGTTTTCGGGGGAGGAGTCCGCCTCGGAGTTGTCGGACACCTGAAAACGGGAACTCTTTCGAGTACCCGTGGCCTCCTTCTTGGACTTCTTCTCCGGCACCACGTGCGGTGCCGGAACTAGCAGCCTCGCTAGACGGGCGTCTACTGGGTTTTCTGGCATGGGAGTCGGGCAGACGAGCTGCTCCGCTTTCTTCATCCAGTCCTGTCAAAGGAAAAGGGGAAATTAAAACCCGCATAGAGTCAAACTATGAAAAGCAAGTGTCCCGTAAAGGGGTAGAATCACTTACCTCGTCAGCTTGGCGCTGCGCGCGAAATCCGCGATCTTCAGTCGCGGATGCGGGGGCTTCGGCGCCCTTAAACATCACCCTCCAGACGCCTTCGTACGTCGTGTCGAAGAGCCCGCTCAACGCCTGGTGCTGTTCCGGATCGAACTCCCACAGATTGAATGCCCGCTCCTGGCATGGGAGAATCCGGCGGACGAGCATGACTTGGACCACGTTAACCAGCCTGAGCTTCTTCACCAGCTTCTGGATACAGGCTTGGAGTCCCGTCAGCTCCTCTGAACTACCCCACAGCAAGCCCTTCTCTTTCCAGGAGGTGAGCTGCGTAGGGATACCAGATCTGAACTCGGGGGCCGCCGCCCACGTAGGGTCGCGCGGCTCGGTGATATAGAACCACCCCGATTGCCACCCCTTGACGGATTCCATGAAGGCCCCTTCGAACCAAAGGACGTTGGGCATCTTGCCCAACATGGAGCCTCCGCACTCCGCTTGAGTGCCCTTCACTACCTTCGGCTTGACATTGAAAGTCTTGAGCCACAAGCCGAAGTGGGGCTGGATGCAGAGGAAGGCCTCGCACACGACAATAAACGCCGAGATGTTGAGGATGAAGTTTGGCGCCAAATCATGGAAATCCAGGCCGTAATAGAACATGAGCCCCCGGACAACGGGATGAAGTGGAAAGCCCAGTCCGCGGAGGAAGTGGGGAAGGAAGACGACCCTCTCATGGGGCCTGGGGGTGGGGATGAGCTGCCCCTCGTCGGGCAGCCGGTGCGCGATGTCGCCGGAGAGGTATCCGGCGCCGCGCAGTTTGGCAATGTGCTCCTCCTTAACGGTGGAAGCCAACCATTTACCTCCCGCTCCGGACATGGTCGGAGAAGGTTGAGACGAGATGCGCGAACTTGGGCGCTGGAGCTCGAGTGCGCGGAGATGGATAAGCAAAGGAGGAAGAAGGCGTAGGTGAAAAGGTGAATCCTTATCCCTTATATAGGCGGACGAAGTCTATGCGTCCCCCACCTGCCTAGTAAAACTCGCTTATCCCCCAAGCGTCACCATCAATGGCGCGGTTGGGTTACCCACGTCCATATTGATGAGAATCCCGGATTAAGGGGGAACACGATCTCTGCTTCGACAAGACGTGCCAAGGAAACCGCTTCGCTAAATGCGCTGAGGTGGTAAAGTAAAAAACGATTCAAGTAATGGCTTGGTAGTGGTGTGACGTCATGCCGCAAAAAACGTCAGCAGATTGAACTTGTGTATATATTATTCTCTCTACGGTGGAATGTGGAATTTATTTTGCAGAGCCGGACACTATCCTGGTGTTCACAATCTTCGACGAATTATTCGGAGGAGGAACCCGCCTTGCAATGCCGAACAATATGCTCGCCGGACTCATCGTCATTGAAGCCTGGTTCAGGGGCTACTGAGGGAGTCCTGGATTAGGGGGTGTCCGGATAGCCGGACTACCATCATCGGCCGGACTATCATCATCGACCGGACTCCAAGACTATGAAGATACAAGATTGAAGACTTCGTCCCGTGTCCGGATGGGACTTTCCTTGGCGTGGAAGGCAAGCTTGGCGATACGGTTATGTAGATCTCCTACCATTGTAACCGACTCTATGTAACCCTAGCCCTCTCCGGTGTCTATATAAACCAGATGGCTTTAGTCCGTAGGACAACAACAACAACAACAACCATTAGAATCATACCATAGGCTAGCTTCTAGGGTTTAGCCTCCTTGATCTCGTGGTAGATCCACTCTTGTAAACATCCACAATATCAATATCAATCAAGCAGGACGTAGGGTTTTACCTCCATCAAGAGGGCCCGAACCTGGGTAAAACATCGTGTCCCTTGTCTCCTGTTACCATCCGCCTAGACGCATAGTTCGGGACCCCCTACCCGAGATCCGCCGGTTTTGACACCGACATACGCCAAGGCAGTGCTAAAAACAATAAAACTACAGCAATAGCGACAAATGCTCTAAAAACAGTAAACATGAGACATTCATACCTGATTAGCGGCAGCATCATCATCGACTAAGTCCTCATCATCAGCATTGAAATCAGCATCATCCTTGTCCTCTGGATTAAAACGAGAACACTTCTTCACACCCATGTTGGCCTTTGCAGGTGGAACCTTGCACTTCAGGCCACATTTCTTCCCCTTACCAGATGCACCAGCACCAAGCGGAGAAGGTGTAGGCGCGGTAGTGCCAAGCACACGAGGACTACGGCGGGACGTACCACCAAGGCCTAACCCTTCATCTTCAACAACTTCTGCAGGCCTTGAAACACGTGGGCTCTTCCAAGGAGTAACTTCACCAACTACTAGCTTCCTCGCAGCAGTCTTCTTGATTTTATTCTTAACAGGGACAACCGTGCCATCTCTACCAGACGGCACGTCTTCCTCAACAGTGAGCTCAGCCGCATGAACAGATCCAGGAACATCAGAACCTTTCTCAAGGCGGGCCGCCCTCTTCTTGACAAAATCTTCCTGCTTCTTCCTCTTACGTTGGTCCTCTAGGAGAAGCTGAAGAGGCACATCCTCGGGTTGTGTGACAGGTTCAGTGGCATCAACAGACTGCGACTGGGTCTCTGACATCTGAAGAGAGCACAAAGGATCCTGAACGGAATCACAACCTTTGACTGACGGAGCCCCCTCCTCAGCAGCAGCAGGGGTTTCTGATAAACCCAAATCAGATAAAACATCGTTGATGGTGTTCACAGCTTCCTCCTCTGTGGACAAATCTGCAAAGAACACAAAAAATCAAAGCCGAAAATAAAAAAAGTCAGGAACAAAAACAAAAACAAACAACATGAACAAGCTAAAAACCATGGCTCAAAACTTTAAAATGAAAAGAAAAGGGGTTTCACATACTAGGTGAAGCAAGAGCTGCAGAAGCAAGATCCTCAAGGCTTGAAAAATTCTCAAGGCTCGAAGCAACCTCAGCAATCATAGTCAAAGCAATAATGGGTGATTTAGCCGCATCAGATATTGGAGCATCGGTATTAACCTCTGAAACTCCATCTTTATCGCAGGCATTTTTTCAGAAATATTCAACTCACCACCAACTACAAAAAATGCAAGTAAAAAGGCAGTTGAGTTCTAATGCACAATCCTACACCAAAGGGACTTATACTTTTACAACAATGTCCAATACCCAGAAGTTCAACAATACCTAACAAAGTAGTAAACACAAAAAACAAACTAAAAATCTACAAACTAAATATAAAAACAATCTACACCAGAGGGGCTACTACATATATCATGAATGTCCAGAAGTTCAACGATACATAACAAAGCAGTAAAACAAAATGTGCATCACAGAAGTTCAACCAAATTTCATTACAATCAAACAAATAATTAAAACCAGAAGTTCAACTATGTGACCCAAGCAAGTAGCACATAAAAAGATGAAAAAGCATACACATAACCATTACTAGAAGTTCACAAATATTAAGAATGCTAGTCCAACATGAATACTAAGTGAAGATATGGGCAGACATATATGAGAATAATGCTATTTAAAATACAAGATACAACTACATTAAGATACATGTAGAAGGTTTTGAAGCCATGACAACACAACAGCCTTGAATGCAACTCCAAACACTAGAACAACCTGCTAAAATATGCACATCAGAAAGATACCAAACATCTCATAGACAAATCACCAAAAGGGGAAATGAAATCCACTAATCTTTGAACGGATAAAATAGCACACACAAGCATCTCATAGACAAATCTGACCATGGGGGAATGGAATCCACTCATCTCTGGACGGATAAAATAGCACAAACAAGAATCTCATAGACAAAATCTGACCACGGGGGAATGGAATCCACCCACCACACGCACAAGAACCATACCTAATCTGTCACCAAACCATCAGAAAGAAAGGGGGTAGGACGCGGACGCGAGAGCACACAGGAGGCGGACTCGATAGATCTGGAGAAACTAGAAGCAAGCATTAGGAGGGGGGAGGGGGCAGCACTTGTACCTCTCCAGACGACCCCCGCACGCACGAATCTGCGCCGGTTCTTCCACTCCCCACGATGCCACGCGCACCTTGCAACCGCACAGGCAGTTGCCGCCCTCGCTTCAGAGTAGAAGAGAGCGGGCTGGGCGAGAGAGAGCGGGGCGTGGGGGAGAAATAGGAGCGGGGGCGTGCGCCGGTTACTCCAGCACGAGGGCATACTTGACATACTTGTTTCCACATATGTATTCTACATTTTAGTTGGGCATATAAGTAACATAGAGTAGTTATGAATGATGAGAACCAATAATAATTATCAAGATTAAGTGGTCAAGTAGAAATAAGAATGGGATGAATACATAAACCAATTGATAAAAGAGTTGTACGTGTCAAAAGCTAAAAGTAAATATTGGTTACCTTCTCATCCATCACGAGATTGCCATCTACGTCTATTGAATCAACCAAGGTGAGCTGGCAAGTTATAAACAAAAAGCACAGTAAGATCGGCATGACAACATAATCACCTCCCATTTGTATGGGTAACTGTCACTAGTAGAAAATGGACCTAATATGTGAAACATTAGTACCGGTTGGCATATGAGCCGGCACTAATGCTCCCATTAGTGCCAGTTCAAATGACTTGGCGGGAGGTGACCTTTAGTACCGGTTCTTTGGTAATCTTTAGTACCGGTTCGTGCCTCGAACCGGTACTAAAGATGCTGGTGCCCGGCCAGCACCTTTAGTACCGGTTCGTGGCATGAACCGGTACTAAATAGGTTGTGGCAGGCGCTATTTTTAGTCCCACCTCGCTCCCCTAACAAGAATTTGACCACCTTAAGTATGTTACTTCTCAAACCATCCCAAGCATTTGGTCTTCATTGAACTCTATGTGTAGGATCTGTGGCTGCAATAGGATTCTTCGCCGGTTCTTAAATCGGTGGTAGATTCCTATTGATGATTTAGATTCTATACAAAAAGATCGTTGATGATCAATGTATTTTTTATATGTACTTCTGTGTAGCAGTAGCGCGCGTTTTGGCTGAAAGGCGGTACCGATCAATGTATTTTTTCTGCGTTCAGATGCACAATTTAAAGAAGAAGAAGAGGAGGAGGAGGAGGAGGAGGAGGAGGAGGAGGAG
>NC_041381.1:6694760-6694992 GCF_002162155.2 Triticum dicoccoides
AGAAGAAGAAGAAGAAGAAGAAGAAGAAGAAGAAGAAGAAGAAGAAGAAGAAGAAGAAGAAGAAGAAGAAGAAGAAGAAGAAGAAGAAGAAGAAGAAGAAGAAGAAGAAGAAGAAGAAGAAGAAGAAGAAGAAGAAGAAGAAGAAGAAGAAGAAGAAGAAGAAGAAGAAGAAGAAGAAGAAGAAGAAGAAGAAGAAGAAGAAGAAGAAGAAGAAGAAGAAGAAGAGGAGGGA
>NC_041381.1:6695320-6696217 GCF_002162155.2 Triticum dicoccoides
AATATATAAAGCAAAAATATTCACAAAGAAACTAAATACAGCAAAAAAACTACTCAGAAATAAATAGAAGAAAAAAATAAATCAGAAAAGAAATAACTATATAAACAAATTACTCAAAAATAAATAGAAAGAAATAAATACTATTCAGAAATAAATAGAAGAAAAAAATAAAGCAGAAAAGGAATAACTATATTAAAAAATTACTCAAAAATAAATAGAAGAAAATAAATAATGCAGAAAAGAAAAAAATTATATAAAGCAAAAAAATTCACGAAGAAACTAAATACAGCAAAAAAACTATTCAGAAATAAATAGAAGAAAAAATAAAGCAGAAAAGAAATAACTATATAAAAAAATTACTCAAAAATAAATAGAAGAAAATAAATAATGCAGAAAAGAAAAAATTTATAAAAAACATGTTGAGGCGCTGTCCGGTGGGCCTGCCAGACCTTGGGTGTGCAAATACATGCCCAGTAGGGCCAGCAGGCTCACAGGGCAGCGCGCCCTAGTTAGGCCTAGAAGCCTGCTAAATAGAGGAGTTCAAAAGGGCAGCCGCGGCTGGGTTTATAAACCAGTGCGGCTGCCCTTCGCTCGGCGAGGTGGGACTAAATGTAGCGCACTGCGGGTGGCAGCGCACGGGCATTAGTACTGGTTGGAGGCTCCAACCGGTACTAATGTGTTGCCCTTTAGTACCGGTTGGAGCCACCAACCGGTACTAAAGGCCCTCGTTTCCCGCCGCTTGGCTGGCCAAAATTGGCCTTTAGTACCGGTTGGAGCCACCAACCAGTACTAAAGGCCCATCCTATATATACTACACTTACGAAAAATCAGTTATCGTCGCCACTAATTCGTTCCACTTCTCGCGCGCGCGAGTCTCACGATCTCGACGACGCCGAC